>NW_023615224.1:0-64389 GCF_013339695.2 Rhipicephalus sanguineus
GATGCAAAATAACTTCTTGCCGTCTTCCGTCCGGTTTCGGCACCCAAACGCGCAGCAACAAGGCATATCGGACCTTCCAGAACGAAATCACAGCACAACGTGCATAGCGGAACAGGCGAAGCGAGCGCTCTCCTCCCGGGGCGCGGGAACCTTCATGGCGGGGCATGGTCACGTGTCACAGATCAGCCTATCGCGGGCGCCGTCGGCTTCCTGAAAGCTTTTCGATACTTTTGAATTTATTGAGGGACTTTAGAATTCTCTTCCATGTTGGTATTTGCGGATCTTCGTCCTCGTGCGCCTGCGTGCGATGAAGTGCAGATGTTTCTGTAGTGTGACATTGGCTCTAGCGTGCCGGTTGGTCTCTGGCGAAGCTACCAAGCATGTCTCTGGTGGCCGACACTGACTGTGCCGTTGTGGTCGCAGGTGTCTCATACGACTGTCCCGTCGCACGTGAGGGAATGGGCCAATTACCAAGGTTGTTTACCAAGGTGAGGGAATGGGAATTGACCAAGGTTGTTTCTAGGCCTTGTCTAGGTGATGCAGGTTTGCGACGTGGGCTTGTTGGTTACTCATTTGAAAGGCTTTTGGTGTAGCGCGAAAGGAAACACGGACACGAGAAGGCACAAAGGAACACCACACAGCGCCTTTGTGCCTTCTCGTGTCCGTGTTTTCTTTCGCGCTACACCAAAAGCCTTTCAAATAGGTGATGCAGGTTGTTTCTCTAGGTCGTGTAGCTAGGCTTTAGATAGGCGATGCCAAGTTGTTTCTACGTTGATTCTCAGCGCAGAGAGCTTCCAGTTAAACCACAGACAGTCATGGACACGACACGGATGTCCAAATTCCAGAGACCAAACCTCGCGCTGAAACAAAGTGTTTATAGAGAAACCAAGCAAAGTTATCGAGAAACATTTGGTGCACGAATAAATATATATATAAAAACAAAGCTTTCATTAGAAATATTAATCTCAAATCAAAAATGATAATAACACAATCCCTAATTTTTATGTAGATGTGTCATTACAAAAAAAAAAAATAAGAGCAACATGTTTGGCTGGTTGTTTTCATTAAGATAATTCCGCACAGCCAAGCAACATTTCGCATTGGAGAAACCAGAAAAGGAGGCTCGAAAAGAGGAAATGACTGCACCGACAAAGCTATTCCAAGAGCACATAAAGGCGTTTCTAGAAAGGCTTTTTTCTTGCTGCAGTAAATCGCCTACAACTCAAAAAGAAATTATTTATTGTTTCTGGCTCATCACGCACAGTGGAGACGGAACTGGACCAGACCTGTGTTTGTAAACATTGAGCTTCGGTACACGACAGCACAGCCCCGTAATGGACACACCAAGTTTACGTGTTTGACAAAATGATGTCCGCCAGGGCTATAAGAGATGGCGATAATCGGTGCAGTTAGTGAGTTGGTCTGAAAATACTTTCATAATGGCGCGCCAGCGAAACCGAGCAGCCGAGACGTGAGCGGAAGGAGAGCACGGCAAAATCGGTCCACTTATTGACGACTTCGCTAAAGAATCAGCAGTTTCATTCAGAAACAATTCTTTTTGTCCGGGCACCCAGACCAATAGAACTCTTCCCAAAAATGCAGGTACTAGGGCATGAAACGCTCTTATTGCGTGCAAGTCAGCACCAGCAGAAACTGCGGAACCGAGAGACAGCGAGTGTGTGATTATAGATGTAGAGTATATTCTTGAAACTGGTACGCATCTACACTAGGGGATTGGTGAAGGACCGGGTGCTTTAAAATCAAATTCTTAAATTACAGGCTAAACTTTGTCTATTTAAAATGACAGAAGTAAAAATGAAAAAAGAAAAACAGTATTAAGAATGGAGTAATGTAGTAGAATAGAAAATAAATAGCGAAGCGGAGAATCTGAATAAGAAAATTAAGCAATTTGGAAAACTAGAAAAACAGGAGTAAAGATTGATTCTATAACCTAAATCCCTTTGAACCTTTAAGAAACTCCTGCAATGCACCGGCAACCTTCCCGTCACTGTATCCAAGGGACAAAGCCCCGAAAGAAAGTACATTTCGTGAATTTAAATTTAATCTAAGGAGTCGGAAGACGGCACCTAAAGTAATGAAATAATGTTCTATTGTTTCATGTACTTCGCAACATCAACAATTAGAGGAAGCTGCCAGACCAGCTGTGTGTAAATGAAAATTTAGATATGGAGTCTGACAACGTAGTCTAGAGATTGTGCGTTCAATTGCTCGTGTTTGATGTAATATACTATTCCAGTGATGTTTCTAGTGCAGAAATTCTAATGTGGTCGTTACTGACGGCGCAGAAAATTCATCCAACATAAATTTCCTCTTCAATCTAGCACCTAGAATGAATTTGGATGCCGGAAGTACATGAATAATCAGGCCATTCGGAGATTTATTTGCCAGGGCATGTGCTAGGTCATTCAGAAATAGGCCCTTATGTCCTGAAACCCAAGCCAGTTTTATCAAATTTATATGCGAGGGAAGTAATGATTTGAATCCGCACAAAGCACGCGAGTCCTCATTTTCAGTGAGGGAGGAGCATACTGATAGCAAATATATCAAAATTACTGTGGAACTTGTCGATGCTGTGAATTTACGGAGAGCTAGAATGATCACTAAAAATTCTTCTACAAAGATAGGCGCAAAATCTGGAAGGCGAAGAGAAAACCACCAATCTAGTGTAGGAGAGAAAATCTCAATTGCACATTTTAACTCGAAAGTGTTTTATGCCGGGGTCCACCACGGCTCCACTGACGTATTTCCGTCACGGATATGACGTTGTAAAATATAAAGACTAACAGTGGGCAAAGAAACAAACCAGAAGAAAAAGTTCCGTCTCCGGGAATCGAACTTACGGCCCCTCGCTCCGCAGCGGGCAGCGCGAAACGATTCGGCCACGGACGGCACGTTCTTCGCAATGCTAACGGCGAGCTATTTATATACACCATTTGCTGATGGCGGTACTCAGAGATCGGTGTCACAGCGTGTTTTCGTTATGACAGCGTGTTTTCGTTATGAAAGGTCGTCGCCGTTGCGACGAGTGCCCGCGTCTACAGGGCGTGGTCGCTTGTGCGTGCGCTTATCTCGTGATCACGGTGGTTTGTACGTCTCGCGTTGAGAGCACGAAGGTCGCTTTGCTCACTGCAGCGGCCGCTTTTGCGAAAGGAGCGCGGTGCTCACGCAGAAATAAGTTACAAATTTGAGAGTTAGTTCGCTCTCATACTGTGTATGTTTGTTCCGTGCGTCCTTTCTGCTTGAGCAGCGCTTTGCAAGTTTCCAGCTGCTTGGCGTTCTTCGCGTGACATTACAATTTGTTGCTGTAGCATTCATTCCTTCGCCCTTGGGGCGAAGGAATGCGCAACAAACGCTTAACTACGTCTGTAAAGACACGTTTCACTTTCATGTTATACCGATTCCTATGACAGAGGGATCAGCCATGATTTTTTCTTCACTTCGAGAAGCATCAGTGGCTATGACAGTCTTTATTGGCATATGCACCACGTATCACTTAAAATAGCTTTTAAAAAGCGGTACGACATTATTTAAGCATTTTTAGGAAAAAATGTCATCACACTTTATTTTAATAGAGTTGTTGCTATTACTGATTGAAGTGACGTCACTAATTTGAACGTTGAGTTGGTCAAGAAGGCTCTGTGTAAACAGAATTTGAGGTGTAGGACGGGCAATAAAAAACTAGGACGACGCTTGAGCTTCACCTTCAAGAGTAGAACGCGATACAGTGAAACCTCGGTGATACGAATCTCACGGGACCACCAAAAATATTCGTATCATTTGTAATTCATATCACCAGAAAGCATAGAAAGTTAGCATGCGACAACAGAAAGCTGACGTACATTTTCATTTATTGTTTTTCAGGGCTGCGGCAACGTCAGGAAGAATGCTGAATGACTGTCAGTTAAGTTTTTAGATGTCGGCAATCATACCAGCACTCGTAAGTGTACGGCCCGTACGCGCGCATTTAATTAATGAACCAAGTGCGTTGTAACCTGCGACACTCAGAGGCCGTGACGCGTCTCTGAAGGTTTATTCTGACCGTAAGAAAAGTGTTTTTCTTACACCGTGATTCTGACGATTTGGCGGTGCGGCACGCATGCCCACGCTTGCGTTCCCGCGCTCGCCCGTGCTTGGCGCGTCTTCCGCGACAGCGCGGACAGCACCTCTTGGTACCTGGGTGGTAGCGAACGTTCGTATGAAACGTCGCTGGGTGAAAATCGGTTCGCAACAACCGTACTCCATTACATTGCAGGCCAATGGGCCTTAGCCGGGACCAACGAAAAATTCGTATCACCCCGAAATTCGTATGAGCTATGATCGTATCACCGAGGTTTCACTGTATATAGCAATCAGGCCCCGCCTTCTCAAGCTATAGCTTCGGTTCTCGGTGGATGCCTCAACTGTGCCGCAAGGAAACGAACATCTGTGCGCGTGACGGTGGCCGTTTATTTATTTATTTAGTTATAGAATACTGCGGACAAAAAGTCCAAGCAGAGTGAGCAATATACACATGATACACACTAAGTAACAGAATGAAAGAATGTTGCAAAGCGTTTTTTACACAATTTCTTTGGATATAAGACAGAGGGTTACGAAAAAAAAAACAACGAAGAAAAGAAGGGTGAGCGATATATACATGATACACACTAAGTAGTACACACTAACAGTTTCAAACTAGTCCAGAATGCCTACTGCAAGTACACTTGCGAAGTGCCCACTACGCCATAATTCTTCCTTTTCCGAATCAGCGAGGGGCCCACTACGCGTCCGTAAGGCAACACGCGAACCTAGGCAGACGCATATGTTGATGCTTTTGCTGATTAAATGTGTCTGAGCGCTTTCTAATGGGTGGGCCTTTAAAACACCGGGTAGTTGCGCAATTCACATGTTTTAACGCCTGAAGCTATTCTACGCTTCCGCCACGCAATATTACATGCTTAGCTAAGGACACTCCTCCTACTACATAAAACCTATTTACTGTTTTTAACAGTGACGCTGTTTAAGCTAGCCGTAATGTGCGGCCTTTCAGAAAATTATCATCATCATGAACGGTATATGCCACAGAATTTGGGCAGATCAGTAGTCACGGCTACGGCGTGGCCTGTAATTACCCTGAGAACGAGTACACAGAGAGAGAGAGAGAGAGAGAAAGAAAGAAAGAAAGAAAGAAAGGAAGAAACGGAAAGAAAGATATAAAAAAAGAGAAAGAGAAAAATTCTTGCTGAAAAATTTGGCGACGCTTGCCATAAGCCGCGCAAAGCTTGAAACAGAAACTGGACAATACTGAAGACTAATCTGGTTGCTTGTGGGTTGTTTCTAGGCCTTAGCTAGGTGATTCAGGTTCTAGGTTGCTTCTAGGTTGTTGCAATACTATAGCTAGGCGATGCTAGGTTGTTTCTACGTTTACTCTCAGCACTGAGAGGTTCGACTTAAACCACAGACAGTCACAGACACGACACGGGTGTACAAACTCCAGAGACAGAAACTCGCGCTGAAACCAAGCGTTCGCACCTATCATAGACCTACGGGCACGTCGTCGTTGGCGTAGGCCTTCCATCGCTTCAGAGTCTTCTCGCAGCCGAAATAAAAAAATGTAATGAAAATGCTCAATATATGCGAGGATCGAACCTTGGCCTTCTGCGCGGCAAGCTGGTATTCTACCACAGAGCCATGGCAGAGCTTGAAACTTTTTGGAAAAAGAAATAAACAAACAAGAAACCCTACACGGGTGTCATGTACTGCGAGGAGACTTCTTAAAGGATGTAATATTGCGTGGCAAAAGCATAGGATCGCACCAGGCGTCGAAACATGTTAACTATCCATCGAGTTGGTGGTTTAAAGGCCCACCCATTTTAAAGTGCTCACGCATAATTAGTTAACATTATCAGCAGCAAGAGCATCAACAAAGTGCGCAGCTTCACAGGTGCGCGAGTTGCCTTAAGAACGCGTAGTGGGTACATCGCAAATTCCAAAAAAGGGAGAGAGATAGAGAGAGAGAGAGAGAGAGAGTGAAACTTTATTCAAGGGAAAGGGGAAAGGGGGATCTTGGAGCTTCTATGGCTGGGGCCCTACGTCCAGGGCTCCACTGACCTTAGCGTCCAGGGCTCCACTGGCCTTAGCGTCCAGGGCTCCACTGGCCTTAGCTGCCCGCCGGACGTGATCCAGGAGCGCTAGCTGCACTCCCGGGTCCGAGCTACAAAGGCAGAGACAACGGCCATAGCCTTAGCCGTAATGTTTCAGGAGCGCAAAGGCGAGCCAAAAAAGGGAGATTTATGGCATAGTGGGCACTTCGCAACCGTCCTTACGGTAGGCAATATTTTTTCTCAGTCTTTATCCTACGGCTTTTTGAATTGCTTACGTCTTTTATTTACATCGCGTTTCGTTCTTCACTGTCTTGGTATGTTTCACAGAGTTCGCATTCCCCTTTATTATCGACAGTGCGTTCAATCTCCCTATGAGCCAGCTTCCTTTAGGCGAAAAAAAAAAAAACAGTCTAGGATAGTTTGAAACGGCCAATGTTACGCTCACAGATGTTCCTTTTCTTGGGGTTACCCATAGGTGTCCGCCGGGAAGTGAAGCCAGGCTGGCGATTGGCAAGGCAATGCGAACGGGACCTGATTACGCTATCGCGTTCTACTCTTGAAGGCGAAGCTCAAGCGGCCTCCATTTTTAATGATAGCAATTTGCCTAATTAAACTTCTTGTAAGTGAAGTAGCTGTGTGCACATGGTGGCCTTACTAGGCACGTCAACTACACTGGCGTTTAGAGTGCAGCTCGTCTAACGTAACGTCGCGCTCCTGTTAGAGCACACACGTCAGTTTTATGGAAATTGACGTTAGTTTTAGGCCCCTCTATGCCAGTTTTGTTCTCTCCAAGTTAAGGCGGCCACCACGATGGAAACCAGACGTTAGCGGTTAGATAGTTAGAAGTGCCCAAAGTGCCTTTGGTTCGCTAAGAAATAATTCGCGTTTAAAAATAAATAATGCAGCAGGCGATCAAGCCTTGTGTTTCAGACACCGTAAAAAATGAGAGAGAGAGAAAAAACTTTTATTTTCGAAACCCAAGTCCAGGTCTGAGCTCTAGGGTGAGCCTGTACTGACCTCCCCTAAGATGGTTAGTATGCGGTTAAGGAGAGTTGCCCGTGAGGAGTTGGTTTCGCCCAGATTCGCAAACCAGGCCTCCCATGTAAGTATGTTAGAGCAGAGTGAATGACATTGTGGCGTGTTGGCTCTGGGGCAGTGCCAGTATGTGTGGGATAGAGTCGGTATGGAACCGCACACTTGGCAATGAGGTGTATTCGGCGCTTGTTGTATTTTATGCAGTGTCAAGTCATTCGGTAGAGAGTATGTTTGTGCTTGCCTCAAGAGCGCGGCTTCTTTTCTAGGAAAAGCCTCGGGTGGTCTAGGAAGCTCTCTTCGGGATATTCGGAGGGACTTCAGGCGGGCCCTTCGTTCCTTATGGCGTTCTGCGCGGTCCACTGTCGGCAGATAAATGTCAGGCCAACCCTGGGAGGTATGGGAACACCAGGGTGTTGAGGCCTCAGCGTGGGTCCGGGAGTTGCCCAAGGAAGAAGAGTGAACTGGCGTCCATTCCAGGTGGACTAATATACCGGGATTATGATGTCCATAAGTAGTGAGCTCAGCCAGTACGTTTGGAAGGAGTTGGTTCTCGAGGAAGGCCCGTAGGCTGCTTGTGAGTCTGTCCTGACCGTAATTTCTTGAGAGGCGTGCTCATGCTGGGTGATGGCTTGCGTTATGGCCAGTATTTCTGCGAGGTAGCCAGGACACTTCACTGCCACGAATAAACCAGCACTTTACTGTAACAAAATGTATGTGGCTACTATTTCAACGGGGATGGCAATAATATTCATCATTGCCACCACCATCATCGGACTGATCTACAACGCTGAACGCAATGACTTGTATCGAGAAATCTATAGAAAGATTTTTTAGCACAAAAACGTTTGCGCACTTTAAAACAGGCAGACAGAAAACCATTGTTGATGACGAAGATGCTGGGACCTCGCATATTGAAGCGCCTTTTGCACCAGAGCCTCGGTTAGAAGGTGAAGTAGCCCAGAGCCCGAGAATAAAACGCTCCCGTCTTCGACGCTGGCAGTTCATCAGCAGCCATTGCGTCGCAAGCCCTTCGAGTAAATGTTGCCTCAGTAGCCTGGCTGTTGACCCTCACACCAGAAAAAGCAAAGCAGGCGCTCAGTTTCCGGTTACTACCAGGATGAGCCACAGTCGGAGCAGATAATTTTGAACATGTCAACGACAGCGGCTTTTGTAGTGCTTAAGCTGGTCTTCCCGTTTCTCCATTCCCCAGGACAGAATACCCAGCCGGGTTTAGTCTTGGTTAACCACCCTGCCCTTCATGCATCCCTCGATCCCCATAAGCTGAAAAAATAGCTGGACGTTTGGTCTTGTAATAACAACAAATAGCATAACGAGGTTCCAGAAAAGAAGCAGTTGGTTGCTTCGCGAACCCGACACAAGGACAAAAGAAAGAAGACACTCAGCGCTACTAGCAACAACAATGTTTATTTTTCCGAGACCTGACCACCCTAAATACACCACAAACGCGACAGTGGACAAAGATCACGTGGTGAAAACGAGAGACATGCGCCAGGGAGTCACCTATAAAGCAGCATCGCAACAAGTGACAACCGGACAGCAACAGAATGTTTTCGCAGGAAAGTCTTATGTCGACCATGATATCACCAAGAGCGTCAATATGCTCAGCTTCTACGCTGAGGCAGGTGATCTCGTTCTTATGACGACACAAAATGATAGTCCTGGTAAAGTTTGGCCGACAGCCACACGACAGAGCGTGAAGGTCGAGGAAACCGTCAGGTGGCAGCTTCTTAGTATTGTTGTCGTGCTCTCTTAGCCGAACATTTACACACCTGCTTGTCTGTTCAACGTAGTATTTCCCACAGGACAGCGGGATGCGTTAGATGACGAGTGCCTTCCATTGTATGAATTTGTATTTATGTTTGAGGTCATACCGTTTTTTGTTCTAGAAGAGGTCCTTTTCAAGCAGAGGCTCCCTAGCTTGCAGGGCACAGAAAAAAACATCCTTATATTTTCCCGCAGGGCGAATTTCTTGATGCCATGACACAGTTTCTGGATATAAGGGATTACGCTGGTGTTTCTGAAGTCTGGAGTAGCGCGGTCTTGAGGGTCAGATTCACTCGATCGTGAACGAATTTTCTTGAGATGTTTTTCTGCTACTGAAACCAATACCGCAATAACTTAGCTAACATTGTATACCAAGGCTAGCAATAATTTGTTCATAACCTTCGTTATTTTAAATGCGAAGCATTTCTTAGCGAACCTTTGGCACTTTGAGCGTTTCTATCTACGTATCTATCTATCTATCTATCTAGCCGCCTACGTCTGGGTGCTCTCACGGTCGCCTCCTTAACTTGGTGTAGACCAAAATTGGCATGGGAGGGTAAGATGATTTGACGAAAATGATTGTCGGGTCATGACATGAATAACGTGAAAATCCTGTCGCGTACGTCGTCAAACCCTTTCCACTAGACACGTGTGGCACATACCCGTTTGCCACGGGCCGCGGTGTACGGGTATGCGCCACAGGTGATTGACAGTTTATATCTACCCAGGAGCGGCGAGAACAGACACTGGTAACTTAAATGCTAGAGCATTAAGGAAAACCAACATCGGCAGCGTTGACTCGACAAATGGAAAGAATGAAAATTAGGATTATAGCAGGAATCGAACCCAAGCATTCTGCTTGGCAATCAGGTATTCTACCACTGAGCCACGCCAGGTCTATAAACTGGTTTGGAAAAACAGCCCACGCAGGGGTAATCTCGATGCGACGTCAATTGTGGTTGTGGTGCTTGCTATCTAATTTTACAAGGAAGCAATATACACTACATGATACTCCTACGATATGCACTCTTACGATACAGGCCTCATATCAGATTAGCGTCTGTGGTTCTAGTGTTCGGTCAGCTTTTATACCAGTTTAATAAACATTGCGTTTTCATTCCTATGATTCAGCAAGCTATATTGAAGCATTGCTCGACCCGGAGGAATACATTAACGAAAGTTACACATGATATCCACATCACCGCACCGTAAAGTGCACTTCGTCCACCAGAACGACGCAGTGTCCTCTTCATTTCTTACAAGGCTGGGCGATGGCCTCATGCTGACCGATGATGATGCCAGATTGATTGACCGCCGCTTTGTAGACTAGACTACGCAGGCCACATACGCACAGGTAGTCTACGAATACGACAAGCACCATCCACTGATGTTGGTCTACATAGCAGTATCCAGGCCTACCAGCCTAGGCGGCCTATAGCTCACTTACGAGAAGGGTGACTTCAGGTTCCAACATGTCGCCGCTTCTATCGACAGGCAATTTGTCGACGAAATGACCGAGGCATCCACGATTTTCAACAGCTGTACTATACCTCATACTTCACTACACATGGACCCCTCGTCACCACGATCAAGACTGGGTCCAATAACAAGTCATGACCAGCTGCGGGTGCCCACTGACCACGGTGATGATGACCTTGTGCAAGAACTGTCAAGAACCTCTTCCACACACGCACACGGGTTCGTCAAACGTTCGTGCGTTTTCTGTTATAAGGGACAAGTATAAGCACTACATATCAGCTTACCGCTTCTGGTGTTGGTAATAGCCACGTTGCCATTGGCAGTGTTACCCAACCGTAGACAACTGGTTATATAACACATATGGGGCTCTTCAGCATATATGTGTGCGTATAAAATTTATACAAATATTTAGCGTCATTTTGTGACGTTTGTCACTCAGTAAAAAAAATTCCGCCACAGTCACCTTCCCGCCGCATGCTTCGCAATAACATCGACTCCCACGGTACGTGGGATCTGCCGAATTTTTTCTTAGTAAAAGCTTACCGCGTTATATGTGCTTATATGACCACGGAACATAACGCTTGTATTTTGACTTTGTTTTCCTGTATTGCATTGTTTTTGACCACTCCCCTCTGTAATGCCTTTGGCCTTGAGGGCATCAATAAATAAATAAATAAAAATAAATACGTGATCTGGATAGCCGGCTTCTTTTAGGCGTGATATCTGTTACGTGGAACTATGACTCATCCAGTGTGCGCAATACTTGTTTAACGTGTTATTGAGGCGCAGCCTCATCGTGAAATTGCGCATCAATTGTTCATCGTGGCCACTTGTATACGTCTTTTATACGTCATCAATTGTACACGTCATTGCTTAATGCGACGAAAGCGTGCGTGGTGCCTCAAGCGTCCCAATGAATACACCTCGCGTTGCACGGTTACGATAATAAGCAACGAAGCGGCTGGAATGGATCTTGCATCGCACTGAGGCTTATATGTACAGAGAACGTTCCCTGAAATTTTGAGACCGCCACGGCTGTCACGGGGTCCTGGTCTGATATAACGAAACGGGAATACTCAAAGGGGATGAGCGAGTCTGGTTTCGTCAAAGATACGATACAGCCATGGACATACAGCAGCATTCAGAAACAACCCAAACCATAAGTACTTTCACGTCATTCACACATGCCCCAAAATAATTTTTTGTTAGTTTAGCACAGTAGCGTTACTATGGTAGCTACATCAGTAGAATATTTTTAGTTACTCATCTCGAAGGAAGTGTGAATGATAGAACACTTGGAGGACGCTTGAGCTTCGCCTTCAAGAGCAGAACGCGGTAGCATAATCGGGCCTGTGTGCATCGCCTTCTGAATTGCTAGTCTGGCTTCGGTTCATGCCTCAACCGTGCCGTAAGGAAACGAACGACTGTGCGCGTAACATTGGCCGTTTCAAAGTATCCCATGCCTACTGCAAATACAGTGCTTTCAGAAAGTGCCCACTAAGCCATAATTATTCCTTTTGCGAATCAGCGAAGGGCTCACTGCGTGTCTGTAAGGCAACACGCGACCCTACGCAGCTGTTCACTTTGTTGGTGCTTTTGCTGATCTTGACAATTAAATATGTCCGAGCAGTTTGTGATGGGTGGGCCTTTAAAACACCCACTCGTTGCGCAATTCACATGTTTCTACGCCTGATGCGATTCTACGCTTTTGCCACGCAATGTTTAATCATCAAACGCAGCGCAAAAAAATACGGACACAGAAAAAGAGCACACTGTACAGCGCTAACTATCAACTCAGATTTATAATAATAATAATAATAATATCTGGGGTTTAACGTCCCAAAACCACGATAGGATTATGAGAGACGCCGTAGTGGAGGGCTCCTGAAATTTCGACCAACTGGGGTTCTTTAACGTGCACCTAAATCAAAGTACACGGGTTTCAAACATTTTCGCCTCCATCGAAAATGCAGCTGCCGCGGCCGAACTCAGATTTATCGAAGAACACACACGCTATATACCCACGAAAACAAACACGGGATCCAAACAAACGCGTGTGTGCGCTCCTTTTCTGTGTCCGTATTTTTTGCGCTGCTTTTAATGATGTCATCGTACCAACTCGCCCAGCAAGACATCCTCCTGAATACTACATGCGTTAAGAAGACTCCTCCCACTACATGGCGTTTATATAGTGTATTTTTCCGAAGCAGTTTCAACCAATGACGTGGCTCTGTGGTAGAACACCTGCTTGCCACGCAGACGGCCTTGGTTTGATTCTCACTCGAGCCGAAATATATATAATTTCTTTTTTTGTTTATTTAATTTTACCCTCAGGGCCAAATGGCATTACAGAGGGGGGTGGGTTGCTACAAAAATGTAATTTAACAAAAAGCAGTGAATACAGTTATATTATACAAATAAATCTCGTATAATGCAATGTTAGCTAATACATTTATATGCTAATACATGTTAACGAATACATCACAGAACGTAATTATACAATGTTAGCTAATGTATCACGGAACAAGTGGTCATCATTAATACTAACAATGTCACCAAGAAGTTTGTTCCATTCATTTGACGTACGAGGCAAAAATGAACTGAATAAAGTTTTTTTTTTGTTGCATTAAGGGATGCCTACTTCTTGATGGGGATCAATGCGGCGGGACATGTGATGTGGGCGAAAAGAGCAGGAAGGAACGGTGATACGTCTTGTGAAATAGTGTTAAACGGGAAACTATTCCACGAGATGTTAAAGAAGGGAGCGCAAGGGAAAGTTTCATGGTTGAGATGCTCGCAGTTCTGTTATAATTAGACAATATAAAATGAACGGAGTTATCCTGGACAAGTTGAAGGGATGTTACTACATTATCATAGCTGAGGTCTCAAACGCATGCAGCATATTCTAGTTGAGAACGTATTGGTGTCTTATAAAGCTGTCATTTTAAGCCGCACGGAGCACTAGAAAAGTTACGTCATAAATAGCGAAACATGTGGCTAGCATTGTTAATATATTCAATTTGCAGTGACCAGTGTAGGTTAGTCGTGATGTGAAGTCCAAGATGCTGGTAAGAGTTAACAGAATCCGGGAGAATGTGATCAAGATAGTAAAGAGGTGAGGTAGTGGAACTTCTAGATACACGGCGATGCGACGCCGTTTACAGAACCCCTCGTCTTCTCTTCGCCGCAGCGGCCATGTGGTTGCTGGCCAAGTTCATTGATGTCAGAGGGATACATGCGCTTAGCCGTGTCTGAAGCACGGGAGACAAAAATTACCACCTTTTTCTCCTTCATGAACCACTATACAAAGAGATACATATTAGCGCGAACAAAGAAACAGACTACAGAGAGAAGTGGGAGGAAGCAGAAAGGTTTCAGCGCCTGACCTGTCTGCTCCCTTCCAATTCCTTCTCGAGTGTTTGTTTTTTTCTTTGCGCTAATATGAATACCTTATAGCGAAAGAGGCACGCCCGGAGTTCGCACGACGGGAGGCCACCGTTACTCTCTTCGTGATTTACGGCCTGTGATTCGACCGGGACTCGCAATACCATCCCTGTCTGACGTATTACTGCAATGCGCCTTCCTAGCGAATTGCCATTGTTAACATGAACGCGATGCGCATCTGTCGCTTTCATGTAAACGTGTTTTATGCACAACGATACCAACTATACTTTTTATAAACTTATCGTTTTCAAAAACGCTTCTCTTCTTGTCTGGCTACTAGGCGCAAGTCCCAGTTCGGCTACGTTGGCTCGTCAGCCTTACGACTCACGCTACGAGTTTACGACCCGCTATCCTCAGACATCGCAAGTTCTCAGCACGGCAGACTTTCCAAAGACGTTGAGTTGTTAGCTCCTAACGTTTCTCCTTCAGGCGAAAGCGGCGGCTGATAAAGCACGAGCTGAGCAAAGAAAACAGAGAGGAGGTGTTCGATCGCGTGTCACGAGCACAACAGCATGCACTGCGCAGATATCGAGGAATAGCTGTTGATTTCAGCCGCCAGTGCAGCAACACAAGCCTACAGGCACGCGCCTAAGATTCCCGGCCGGAGGCTATCAATCGGATGTCACTGTCTTCCGACGGCAAAGCTGTGTTGCGTGGAACGATGTCATACTTCGGGTTTCCAGCTCACCACATCAGCATTGGACGCAAATTCCCGCTACCGCAAGAATTGCTGCGTAGTCACCGATATGGTCTGCGCACAAGGATATACAGCAGCGAACGAACCGGGACCCCAAGCGTATCACGCATGTATGCCACCTGCCGTTTGTAAAACGTTGCCTGAGGAGGTTTACTGAAGAAATAAAAAAACTTAGGAGGCCTGCTATTTAGGGCCGAAACATACAAATCCAAGTGCCAGAAGAGATGTAGAGTAGACCATTCGGAAAATCCCAATGAATATGTGCCCGCACATGCCACAGGGTGACCGCAAATACGGCCGAAGCTTACCACTAAGGCTTTTTATATAAACTTTATTTGTGATTCGAGCAAACAGGTATACAAATTTAGGTGTGAAGTTTGCGATACTGGGCTGACAGAAACCGCGTTCCACACCCCAAAGTACAATCATTCAAAGCAAGAGCAATGAATCAGAGAAATACGCAAAGTGAGCTCGCAGTTCCTAGGCTGTAACCGCAGGCTGTCTAAAGGTGCGCGTGATAGAAGCGGGGGCGGAGGCAGGGTAACCACGCGAGCGCCTTGTTGCACGGTGTTCCGACTCAGAGTGAAGAGTTCGCAAACGCCCGCGTCCCCTTGGAGCTAGCCTTATGTAATTATGAGGAACGCCGCTATGGGGCACTCCTGAACACTTAGAGTGCACGGAAATATATACGCGGGTGTTCCTGGATTTCGTTGCCATGGAAATGCGCCTGTCATAGGCGGAAATCGAACCCACGTCCTGAAGCGAAACAGTCCGATGCATAACTTGCCAAAGTATATGATAGACGGCGAATCGGAGCGAGCGTATCCTGCCAAGTTTCCGCTTGTAGCCTAATCTAGCAAGTACAGAGCACAGCAAGCCCAGTTGAACGGGATGGGTTACTTTCGCGCTCACGCACTTTTGCCCGGGGAAAATGCTGCGACGCATAAAGGAAAGGAAGCCGGTACCAAAGAAATTCGAGTGGCCTACATTTTTTAGAAGCGGAGGTATACATCTTAATTGTGTTTAATTGTTAATTTAGTTAGTTTAACTCTGCGGTGTTTAGTTTGTTAGCAGTGGCAGAAAGGAACACGCAGCAAGTACAAAACAGTTGTGTCATTCCTATATATGTGTGCCTTATCTCGTATTTATGATGTTTATTGCTGTGGATTCATATGAACAAGCCCAGCAAACCACACCTCTGGAAAACGACATTTTTTCTAAAAAAAGGAAAGAAAAGGAAAGCTGAGGTGCTATTCAAAACATACTTCGCCCACGCAGATCTACTCAGTTCCCTCGCATCGCACGCGCACTGCCCGTTTTTCTGCTTTCTTTTGTCTGCCGTTGCACACCCCTCGGTTTTAGTGGTCGCCCGAGTGGGGCCACAAACATACGCACGCACACGAGGGGGACGTTCCGAGAGTACGGCTTTTTTTTTTTTTTTCACTTGACGACGCTCACCCCATACTCTCTGTGCAAAATCGGCATTTGCCCCCCTCCAGCCACACCGGCACTTGCCCCCACCCAAGCTATGCCAGATCTCTCTCTCCCCCCCCCCTCCCCCAGCCGCGATGCAAGACGGCTTTGCACCCCCCAAGGCGCCCATGCTTCACACTTGCTTTCACGCTCTCCCGCGCAGCCGTCTGAAAGGCAGACAAAAAGAGAAGACTTGCAGATGCTGGGGCATGGTCTGAAGTTGACATTCTCCCCTGAAGTAAAATGTTTTCGAACGCCACAGTCGGGGAGACGGGGAGACGGGGAGCTTTCCAATGCAGCGCTTTCGTGTTGTCCGTCTAGGTGGCGCTAGAGGAAGATTTTCGTTGTAGTGATAGGAATAATGCAGATTTCTCAGTGTTCCTGCAGTATTTGTGTGTGATTAGTGTGTATAATTATATAAGGAGACCGTAACTATTATATTTTAAGCTATGCATGCGGAGATTTCAGCGCAGTTTGAAGATTACTCCACTTTTGTTGACGTTTTCAGCATGAAAAATTAAGACAGTTTACGAGCTTCGTATCGCATTTCTGCTTGCTTTATTGAAAAACGCTAGGTCCAGGAAATAGATCGGGGACTATAGTTTCTCTACGTGCAAATTCGGCCATGGAACTTCAGTAGCTTTCCACGAAAATGGGCCACGGTAGGTCCCTATATTGAGAATATCGCCCACTTTAGATGAATATAATTTAAAAAGTAGCACGTGCACATCGATGAAATTGGGTATTCAGACGGAAAATCTTATCCTCTACATACGCCCCGAAAATGAACTTTCTCTAGCGAATAGTTACTGGACAATCTGCCGCGGAAGTTACTAAATTTGGCTGTTTTCAAAAGCTCAGCAACAAAAAAGTAGAAGTCCAACATCAATTTGCTACGTTGAGAAAATAGGTAAATATGTCTTGAATGTGCTGCGCAAAGAACAGTGCTGTAACTGTAGCAGATTTTTTAAAAAATGGTCACTGCTGAGGCACAGTCAGCCAAAACCGTGTAACTTGCGCTTATTCTTGGCTATCCATCCCCAAATACTAATGGTTGACTTGTTTTTAATAAATATATTTGAAAAGTACAAAGATCAAGCTTTTCAATGATATATAAGTCAACTATATAAAGCACGGAGAACAGCCGCCGCGTCGGTTGGAAAAGTGACAAAAACGACGTGTTCGTGCCGCCGGAGTGAGACCGCCGCCTGAAGGGCAAGAAAGTTGACATCACTGCGTTCTTCACCAGAGTGCTTTGGTGACACATGATCATAAAGCCAAACTGTTCATGCAGCTGTAGCGGAGAGGAAGCCTTTTCATGTGGTAGGACTGCGCAGCTTCAAATTGATATTGCATTTTATTATTTCAAAATAAAAAAATACCAAGAAGTTAATTGCAAGGTGTAACTGGTTGCTTTTGGATACGAATTTACTGATGGACATATTCCGCCATTTTGACTACCGAAATAATTAATTTCTCCGCCAAAAATTGCTCATAAATTAAGCGAAGCTGGTAGTAGGCTATCGCAAATATTTTGCCAATATGGCCGGCCAGTAACCGCATAATTATTCACACCACTATCAATAGTATTATCACGTGGTTGTGACGGTGAAGAATGCTGCAGCAAGACTGGGAAATACGGAGCTCTTTATTTGGGTGAACTTGTGTCCAGAAGATCAAAACTCAAAATACAAGCGACACATGCTGCGCACTGATAGCGGCGGGAGCAGTCGCCAGCCGTTGAGTAAACTTATCATCGGTGCAACGCGTCGTCCTTTATACATCAGTCATCAAACCTTCCAGCGTTATCGCTGGTGCTCGCATAAGCTCTCGAATAAATTTGACTATTCGCGTCCGGCGCGTAATCTTAACAGAATGATCTCAAACAATTGTGAAGCTTCTCACACATTACGGCGCGGTCTGTGTCAAACGTTGCTAACAGTCTTTGGGGGTGAAACCCGAATACGTCAAAACAAAGCAATAAACACGCGTGGCAGTAATATATTAATATCGCTATAGTAATATTAACGATGGTACTACCAATTGCACTATCGATAGTTTGTCGATAGTAGCACTATCGATAGTTTGTTTGCACTATCGATAGTTTCAAAACAACTATCGATACTATCGATAGTCAATTTACCGATAGTTCTGCATCACTAGTGTGCACTCGACACATCCTGTAACGCCAGGGAATTCGGCCACTTCATAAAAGTCTCGCATAACTTTAGGAAATCCCGCCGGCTGCGGGAAGCGCACCAGCATCGAGCACAAGTGCTTTGCGATGAGTAGGGTCACTTTTCCGGCTGCGCGGCAAACTGTCGACTGCGGAATGCGGACGAGATGCCCCGTGACTGTCTGGAATGTGCCAGCGCCGTAAAACCTGAGCGCCATCAGTAGATGCAACATGGGAGGCACAGGCTGTCCTCGGTTGTCCCCGCTTTCTTGGAGCGGCAACATAGCCAGAAGCTGCCGCACGGCGTTCTTGGTGAACCTGTAGCAAGCGTGGAATTGTTCCTCGTCGTACAACTTCATCGGATTTCCTCGGTCACGTAAGGCGGGTCGCGGAATCTTCGGCAGGCAATGTACCTCCGAAAATGCTACGTCCATAGCGTGGCAAGCAAATTCAAAAGCGGACAACCTCCGCGCGACGTCCATTCGAGAGGCGGCCATGTTGGAATAACGCAGCAAGACTGTTTCAAGCTAGCCCCGCAGCAGACTTGAAACTCATCCTGACTTCTACCGAGCCAAGTCGCCCGCAAGTCGTCCGCAAGTTCGAGAACGATTTATGGCGAGCGGCAAAGCTGTCTTGAGTCAAGTACGAGTCAAGTACGAGACAAGTAACATCTCTGCATTCGGGGGTTAGTCGGTGTAGTTGTAAAGTAACAGTCTATGGCAAAGCTTGTCAAAAGCTTTTGAAAAATCTAGAAAAATGCAGTCGGCATTCGGTGAGTTATGAAGAATCTGATGTAAGTGATGAGTGAAGGATATTAACTGCGTTTTATGTGAATCTGTTATGCGGAAGCCATGTTGGGCAGACGTGAAGAATGAACTTGATTCTAAAAAAATGACTAGGTTAGTAAATATTGTATGCTCGAGCAGCATACGACAAATTCTAATTAGAGAAATAGGAAAGTACTTGGTCGAGCAGTTTTTATTACCAGATTTACGGAGTGGAACGACTTTCCAGATTTTTCATTGACTTGAAGTATCCAGTGACTGTTGAAAAGTTTTAGTATAACAGAACTGTAAGCGCTAGTACTTTTCAAAAATTTATGTGTTAATGCCATCATGATCGGGAGAAAAATCATTCTTAAGTGTTTCAATGAGTCGTACAACACCAAGATGTTGAATAATCAATCACTGATGACATGGGTAAATAATTCTTTGAACTTGTGCTAGGTAATTTATTACGGCTATATATAGAAGAGATTTTGATGAAAGATTGATTAAGAACATCAGTGGGCTTGGCTAATTTGGTTACCGGACGACTCAATCAAGGAAATATGGTCGTCGGATAGAGCATTAATGACTCGCTTTTTGCATTACTTTGTTTCATAGACGGCAAACGTTAGTAAGAAAGTTATCTTTAGTGGACTTCAGTGCAGCTACGTAGATGGACGATGCAGATTTGTAAGCAGCACAGCGCGGATGGTCAGCAGGTAAGCATCTTGCGTCACGATAAGAACGTTTCTTACGGTTAGATAGACGTTTGATGTGGGCATTGTGCCATGTCGCACGCGCGTTCGATGTGACGATGCGGCAAGGAATACATTTCTTTCTTAGTCGATCTACGTCAGCTGCAAACATATCCCAGTTTGACTGCACAGGACGGGTATCAACACTTCTTAAGAATATGTGTTAGAAATTTGCTAGTTCGCTGTTAAACATGTCAAACTTTGCTTTCTTAAAGTCCCGTATCGTTTTTTTTTGTTGTCTGCTTTAGGACAGGGCGCAGTGAATGAAAACGATAGTAATGAATGATCACTGATTCCTGGTGTATAGGTTATAGCGGTAACAAAGTCTGGTCGATTTGTTAATATTAGATAGAGAACGCTAGCACTGCTAGTGGATGCCATGGTTGGCAACGTATTTTACTAGTTGAGTTAGAGAAAATACTGAACATAAGTTAACAAATTCACTCGGCTGTGGCGAAGACGGTGATGAGTATGGCGTGTTCCATATTATATTAGGAAAGTTAAAATCTGCGAGCAGAAACAGAGGATGCGAGGGAAATTGTGGAGAAACTATATCAATTGCGTCGTCCAGCGCATCGACAAATGTTGAAGGTGAAGAGGGATAGCATATTCCTAATATGATCTTGTGGTAGCCGATGGTTACTACGGCCCAAACTAGCTCAGTGTGAATATCGATTCATGATGAAGGAATATCCTTTGAAACGGCAAGAAGAACGCTGCCTCCCCCGGCTCATTGTCCGATCACAAAGCGGTTTGCGTCATCAAAGATTTCTTGATCACGGACATGCGTGTGGAGCCACGTTTCTGTTAAAGCAACTATCTTTGCGCTGCATGTGTCAACAGCTGAAGATGAAGAGATATTTGTTTAGTGCACTTCTAACGTTAGAAAAAAGAGCTGACACCTGAGGATGTGATTTGGGGTCACCTCCCCTCGCTCATCCCTACGCAGACGTGCTCATCGAAGAAACACGCGCATTGCTGACATAATTGATGCTTTTATTATTTCTAGCACTTTGCCACACTCTGGAGAATACATACATGTAACATTTGTTATTAAGTAGTAACTTGTAGCTGTTGCAGCTTAAGTGGCGATGAACCGGGCTGAGCTTTCTCAAAGTCAATTAGTTTTTTACGGGCCTTGCCGCGTTGCAATAGGAAATCTTCGCTGACTGATGTTCTTATTCTTTAGTGGATGGCGCAGTGACAGTACTTTTTCTCTTGTGTTGAAGTTCATAAACTTGGCGACAATGGGGTGGCACTTAGTAGGCGAATAGTTGCGCTACTTGCAACGACTGTCAAAAATAGCAGAAATAGAGTTAATTTTGTTTCGGTTTCTTCAGAATCTGCAACTCCGTGAAAGATTAAATTGTCCCTTCGCAACCTGTCCTCTAGCTCAGTTAGTCTTGATTGCACATGGCAATTCACGACGGTTAGTTCTTCCACGGATTTTTCCATACTTGTTAGTTCTTCCGTAAAATCATGCAGCTTTTTAAAGAATTTTCTTCCAATTCGTCAAGCCGCTTCCGGACGCCAACAATGTCGGCGTAAATGCTTCTTTGTCCGTCTTTAATTGCCTTGACACCAGCAGCAAGCTCAGAGTGACACTTAGTGCACCGTAAAGAGTGCACATCTTTCAACATGCGGAATAATATGTTCATTTGTTCGACATGGTTTTCGGGTAAGTCGTCAAATTCTTGTTGCACTGCAACACGGGTGTTAGGTACAGGGTTAGTTTCAATGTAACCGGAGCAAAGCAAGATATATGCCATTGAAAAACATTCGCTCAAAGTCTCACACAACACCCGTGGGCACGGGAACATCAGTAAACAGCGGTTGTTAGATTTTATGCGTGTACTGAAGGGTACACACCTGCATAGAGCGGTGCGAAGACCACTGCTCCCATCCACTAAATGCGACGTCCCAGCGTGATTTGTTAAAGCTGTCAGTGGCGATTGCTGTCGTCGATGGGGATGGTCGATCGTCAAAGAGTACCCAAAGGGCGTTGGTCGACTACACTGGCGAGGCTTGCTGTCGATAGCGGCTCACTTACATGCGCCAAGCCAGCTGACGAAGTTGAAAACCACGGCGGAATAATTGCAAGGCCTACATGGCGAAGAAATATTGGCTTAGAGCCGTGCGAAGACCACTGCTCCCGTGAACTCTTAATTTTATCGCCTTTATTTGCATCTTTCTCGATTTTTCGGTCACGGACAAGATGATGATTTTTCGCTCACAACCAACGACGTCAACATTGACACCGGAATTTCTGCGAAACGAGCGTTTTAACGCTCTCGCGTTAAGATGGAGCGAAGTAGCGAGTTAGTAGATCTTCATCGTAAAACAGCGCTCACGCACGAAGACAAATGAAGGGAAAAAAGAACCGACGACACGAGCGCTGACTCTCAAATGAAAGTTGCTCGAACACCTGAATCTGGATCATTAGGCGTCCGATGTGAAAAATGCCAAGAAGCCCGAGTTGTAATTTTCCTTTTCTGCGAAAACACATAAAACAGGCATCCCTTTTAGAACTATTGTATCGGCACTTGGGAGCTCGTCGTGTCTGTTTACCTCCAAAAACATGTCGTCTTTGAGGTTTGAAGACCCATTTTGTGTCGAGAATTCTGAAGCTGTCGTTAAGGCCTTAAAGCAAGCAGATTTCCGGGAACATAGAGCCTTGAGTATCGATGTATCGACCTATATTGCCCCATAATCAGCTGATGGAATGTGTAAAATTCTGTACTCTTGAGAACGATGAAATGTGATTTAGGAACGTGTGTGGCATTTCAATTGAATCTTTTTTAGGAAGTGTTGTCCGTGTACTGCATCTCCACTGTCGTCGGGTATGGGATAGCAAAGTGTTTCTTCAGCGCAGTGGGGTGTGTATTGCTTCAAAAGTCGCTCCGGTTCTAAGTAACATTCTTCTTGGTTGTGTGGACAGGGAGAAGTTGAGAGATGTGGCTAGTCTAATTTGCATATATGTGGATGACTACTTAGTGGTGATAACAAGTGAATGTTTTACACAAATTACTGGTTTGTTTCTGAAAACGTTCCAAGAATGTGGATACGGGTTAAAGGTCACTGTGGAGTTGTCAACTGAGAATAAATTGCAATTCCTGCACCTGCAATTAACGTTTGGAGGCAACCATGTTTCCTGGCGCTATAAGACCAGGACCGGGAAGCCGCTAAGTTCCGGGCATTCAAAACTGATCAAAAATGGGGTGGTCGTCACGTGTCTGCACGCCGCACTAACCCGCTCTTGTCATGGCACAGTGCTAGGAAGTTCTTTAGATCAGGTCAGCCGATTGAAAGTGGCAGACTATCCTGACCCTGTCATTAGGACGACTGCAATAAAACTAATGAAATGGGTAAAGTCTCAAAAGAAAAAAAAAACGATAGTAAAGACAGAGCAGATAGCAAGAATAAGGAACACCTTGCACTTCTTCTGCATGTACACAAAATGTCATATGGTCTTAAGAAAATAGGAACGCGGTCAGGGATTAAGGTCTTGGCGCCTCATAAAACGAGCAGCATACGCGCCGCTGTGCAAAGATGGTCAGAGGGAAAAGGTAACAAAAGGCAAGGAGGGTGTGGTCATGAAGATGATAAGCGTCTTGTTCCTTGTGCCATGAACGTATTGCACAAAGTTCCTTTGTCTTGTGGTGCCTCTTACGTCGACCAAACGAGGCGATGCGTTAACACGAGGCTCAGAGAGCACAGAACGACACTAAAGAAAAATGAGCCTGCTCACTTGGCTGCCCACTGCAGGAAGTGCAAATGATATTCTGTCCTCACTTATACAGACATCAAAATTACACCGTCAGAAAAATTATCGAAGCATTTCACATCTAAAAGGGGGGAAGGGGTCGTATCTGTCCGACCTCACTTAATCTCCTAGAAAAGGAGGTTAACCTTCCAGATGACACTTACCCAGGCAGCACGCCGCCATTGGACCGATCTCGGCCCAACGTCGGCAAATGACGGCGGCAATATTGGCCCCACGTCGGCAAATCGCGCTCGCGCTACTTTCACCCGCATCGGCCCGACGTCGGCTAGCCGCCTTTGGGCCGATGCGGGCTTGCCGGTTTCGGGCCGACGTGGGCTAACCAGCGTCGGTCCGAGACGGGCCTGCCGTTATTCAGCCGATGATGGCAAGCCGTCATTGGGCCTGTGTATGCTAGCCGATGCTGGCGCGGTGTCGGCCCCGCCGATGTCGGCTAGCCGCCGGCGTGACCGTTTACACCCGTTATTATGTTTTAGCAGTGGTGGCTTACCGTGCGTTAAGTACGGTAGTACTGTACCGTCGTGGTCGGCACGTAGCTAGTTTATATGGAGACACCGGCGGTAGTTGCTCGATGCGTAATGTAACCTCATCAGGCAGGCTGATACATGTGTTGTAAAGTAAAATGGCTGCGTGCCGACCACGGCAGTTCGGTATTACTGTGGTTACTGTACTGTAAGTCAGCAGCGCTAAAATAGACTATTCGCGGCCCAACGACATTCATCGACTGCCATTGGTGCCATATTTGAAAAATGCTTCCTAATTAGAACGACCGCTCCACTGAAGTCTTAGTGTACAATTCTGTCGAACCGTGCAAGGCCGAGAACGAAAGTCAATATTGTCTCAAACAAAACTAAATTGATGAAAGGCCTACTGCACCAACTACGCATGCGTCTGAGAAATTAAGGAGGAACACATTTGCAAGGTTATAAACACAAATTTATTCACAGATATGAACACACGCCAGCAGTTCCGGAATAATTATGCCATCAAGGAATATCTAAACATCTATAGATACCGTAGCCAACATCTAAAACAACCCCACAGCCACCGTATTCCTCAAAAAAAGCAGGACAATCCTAATCGAGAATGGGATCAGGCGCAAAATCATAGGCGTGAGCAGGGTTCCCCTTCAGAGGGGGTGGGGGGGGCGAAGGCCCTCCCCCCTTCCCTATTAAGTCAATTTGTTTGGCAGACCTTGCGCCCACCTTTTCTTAAGTGACTACGGGGGCCGGCCGCCCCCCTGCCCCATTGTGCGCACGCCTATGCGAAGAGTTACAATCTCTTCAACGTTATGCGAGGCACATTCACTATAAATATTGAAAGAACTAGAACGGGCAAAAATAGGAATAAGGATTGACGAAGAATATCTCAGCTACTTGCGTTTTGCGGACGATATCGCGCTTTTCAGTAACGATGGTGCCGAATCACGAAAAAAATTCTGGAGATGTAAACGAAGGCAGCATTAAAGTAGGATTAAAGACGGACCCGAAGAAAAGAAAGATAATGTTAGGCGGCTTGCCGAAAAAGCGAGATTAAGAATGGCAACTAGACTAGAAGATTGTGTATACGCGTGAGCTAATTACGAGCAGAGGAGCACTCCTCCACCCCCCCCCCCCCCCCCCACGTTTATTAAGTTCACCAAGGAACGGTAGGCATTCGCAACACATGACTGGCAATTCAATTAGTGTTATCCTTTAAGCGGGAATTGCAATTTTTTCAGTGATATCTTAAGGGCCAAAAAGATGGATAAACTGCTGCACGCGACGCGAGAAACATTGCGAGCGATACCACAAGATCCCATGAACTCTACATCTAAACAAGATAGACACGCACGCATTCCTAATATCTAATGATCATGCACAGAGGGTCCCGGTACGGTTTTCTGACCTTGGGACCCTCTTCTGTATATCCTTAACCCTGTAACCATAATATGCAAAATAAAGATTTGATTTGATTTGATTTGATTTGATTTGATTTGATTTGATTCCTAATCTAAAGGTAAGATTGTAACAGAAAGGAATCGTGCATAAAAACCACTCACGTGTGCCCGTTGGATCGCTACAAACACGAGCGAATAAAAAATGCAAGCGCACCATATCAGAATACACAAAACACGATGGTCAATAGAGAATACGCGATAAGAAAACAAAAAATCTGATGACACGTAACAGCAGTGAACACGCGGCCTTATATGAGGTGAGCGATTTCAACATGGAAGCAGGCGGCCACTGGTTTCTCGCTGCGGTGATCTCTGCCGAAAACAATGCCGGAATCCTGCCGCGTATCCATCTTGTGCACGAGTTTGACTTTCCACCACACATGTCCACACACCGCACTTTTGAAGAATTCTGCTGGTCGGAGTGAAAAAAACCTGCTCCCGCAGCTACGATTGTCCCTCCGTCTGGACGGCTACCTTACCCTGCCTGGTCAAGCGAGTTTCGAGACAATAGCACTGAACGAGGGGAAGGGAGGGACGGGGGACGGGGGTAGAGTTGAAGAAGACGAAAAAAAAAATGCGAATTCTCCCTTCTTGAAAGCACGCCTCAGCGTACCACAATGGTGTGCGATCCCCCCAGCATGTCTATGGGCATGCCGTTTGAGAAAGACATTCGTCGAATTTTCAATGCATCACTTGCTGCCACATGTCGCTGCATGAAAACTTTGCGTACACCACGTTGGAGCCGCATTTTTCATCGTATTTCACGTGCCACAATAATATTTTTATGCGACTGTTTCTGAAAGCACGTGGGAAGCAATCGTTGAGCGAGATTTTTACTTGAAAAAGATATGTATGTCACAAAATGGACGGCAACGAAGTGCAAATGCGAACTGACAAACACGTGGCAAACACGTGTTTGTCAGTTCGTTAAAGATGGTCAGTGGGCTAGTTGATTTGTAAACATTCAAACGACAAAACGTGTCTTCACTTCGCCCGGTCTTTTTTGCATCATACCTATTTTTCTCAAGTAATGAACCAACTAGCTCAGCAACACGCCTTGCTGAGCTTTTACTATTTTCATAAAGTAAAATTATGTGACATCATTGAAGCAAATGCGCTTGTTACGCTTCACCCAAACACGCGCGTGAGTAAATATGTCTAAACACAGAGATCGGAAACTGGCGTCACACATTCAGCGGCTGAAAGGATATAGCGCTATAAATATGATGACAGGCTCGATTTATGCACAGAATTAGTATTCACATAAAACTTCTTCCGCTAAAAGCATTCGTGCGGGAATGTTTGGGTGAATTTTGATGCTGCATACATTAGCGAAGTCGGCCGACCAGTGGCAAAAACATTTACGAAACAGAAGTACTTCGAATTTGGCCCATGAAGTTAATGTTATGCGTTATAACCTTTCAACATTTTTGATAGCGTTGAACAACTGGTCAACGAAGTGGCCATCTAATTTCAGTCAGTTATTCTTCTAAAGACCACCTTTTTTTGGTAGAAAAGAGACTGTGCTAGTGATAGTTGTTAGTCATTGTCATAGCAGAAACGAATAAGAGAATGCAAGCTATTCAGTCGGCGATACTTCGCGCCCCGAGTCGTACGTGCGGCATTAGCACGGTACAATATTTGAACTTTGTTATTTGTGCTAGTACAGCAATCCATGTGGCGGTATTCTACAGCTAAAGCTACAAATATTCAAGCGCCTAATGCTCTATTGCATTACGATTGTATCCTAGGCGGGCGAGCTGCCGGGCTTCGGCGGGCTAAAGGTAGAGCGCAACGTCCAGGTTATTCTCGTCACTGACGGCCGGCAACACGGCGTCGAGCGTCGTTGAGGGGCTTCCGTGAACTAGTTTGAACGGCGTCATAGTGCGCCGTTTCGTACACTGCCCTGTTAACGTCAGGTTGTGTGCGGAAGATATTATGGCGTCCCATGTCATGTATTCGATGTACAGTACATTGCCAGCATGTCGGCGAGGGTTTCATTTAGCCGCTCGGTGAGGCCATTCGCCTGCGGGTGATGTCCGTCGGTGACTTGTGTGGCTCTATTTCAAGATGGTTTGCGTTAGCTCTGCCGTAAAAGCCGTACCTCTGTCGGTGACGAGGACTTTTGGAGCGCCGCGACGCAGGAGGACGTTCTCAACAGGGCATGTATAACTGTCTGAAGGGAGACAAGAAAGTTCCAACATCGTCGATAAGCCATCGGCTCCGCCGATGTCAGCTGAAGCACGGCAGAATGACGGCATGCTCGGCCCAATGTTGCCGGTGAAAACCATCGGCTCGGCCGATGTCGGCGAAAGTACGGCAAAACGGCGGCTAACTCGGCCCAATGTTGCCGGTGAAAGCCATCGGCTAAGCCGATGTCGGCGGAAGGACAGCAAAACGCCGGCAAACTCGGCCCAATGTTGCCGGTGAAAGAAGTCGGCCATGCCGATATCGGCGGGAAGACGGCAGGAGGCCGGATAACTCGGCCCAATGTTGCCGGTGAAAGACCAACATCGGCTGAAAGGCGGCAAAATCGGCCCAATTTTGCCGGCAAAAGTCAACGTCTCCGCCGATATCGGCGCCGGGCTGGCAATGGTGGCCCGAGGTGGGGCCGCGCACAGCCGCCGTAAAACCAATATCGGGCCGACGTTGTGTGCTGCCTGGGTAGGATGTGGAATATGATGTTCTTGCTGAACTCGCGCATGCCGACACTAGTTTGTAGCCTTGATACGCATATGGTGCATCATGTGATGATCTTCTGTATATATGTATATTTCACTTGATAGTCAGCGCTCGTGTCGTCGGTTCTTTCTGTTGTTCTTTTGTCTTTGTGTGTGTGCTCTGTTTCGGGCGCGTGTGTATGCGCTGTTTAATTAATGGAGGCTTTTTAAATAAAGTGAAGTAGTTTACACTAGTCGCGTAAAGCTTAAGAAACAGCCAAGCTGGTCGATCTTAGGGCCTTAACGTGGCCTCCTTACCTGATGCTAGGTCTTTCTTATAGGAGCTATTACGTGTACGCGGCTGCTAAGCGACAGTGCTGACGTCAAACCTGCTATGAAGCTGCTGCACGGCCATAATGATGTCACAGCGGCCATGCACGGGTTTAGTGACGTCACACCAGCTGTGGCGGAGCTCGGCGCGGTGGCTGCGCGGATTGTCTCACGGGCATGGCTTCCCTTATGAAAATGTGAGACGAGTTCAAAAAGAAAGTCTAATGACTTCTGACATTTCAGTCATTTGACGCTCTAATGTGTCCCTTTAGAATTTTGTAATGTATTTGAAATGCCATTCAAAAACATATTGGCCAATTATGCTGATGCGTATTAACATGTGATAGTCTGATGCGGATTAACATGTGATAGTCCGATGCGTATTAACATGTGATAGTCTAGTGAGCATGAAACGACCTTTGACATCAACACTAATTTGATTCTCTAATGTATTTCTTCAGAATTGTTTTAATGTACTCATAATGTCATTCAAAAACATATTGGCCACCGTCATTCTAATGTGTGCTTATGAGTGACTTTCTTGTGAGTATGAAACATCCTGTTTGCGATGACCCTCGGCCAAGCTTGTGCTTCGTGGCCAATGACATTCATAACATTCCTGAAACAGAACTATTACAGTGCATGATAAGATTTATGATATGTCCGGATGATAGTACGGAATCACATATTAGTTGTGCCTGACAATGTGTTTGCTGGCTGATACACATGCAGCCAAGCATCACACAAAAGTGCATTTATGCACCTTCTACAACACCTGTGCTGTACAAAGACATTTCTCAACAAAAGAAAATGGATAAAAACATTTATTGACTGGGAAACATGCAGAGGTTAAATGAAAGAAAAACATGGTGTACACCTGTCATATCTTCGTTTCGTTTAATCTGTCTACTTAACATTGATGACAGATTGCTTTTGATGCGCAGGGTCCTTGTAGGGAATCCATGTATGTGTATCCATGCATGTGTATCCTGCACGAAAGATCGCAGTAAATATATAAGAGTTGCAAAGAAAACTTTATCCAACACATCGTGCACCTTAGAACACTTAGATGTACTGCCAAGGCCCTGTGCAGGTAGTTGACAAAAACACTTTTGTGAAGTTAGAGTTAGTCAAAATTGCATCTTATATCCTATTTACAATCGAAACTTTCAGCAAATCCTGTTAGAAAACAGGAAAACAACACAGAAGGTCAAGTCCAGCATCAAGTATACATTAATGGAGTTACGTCTAGGGTCTTGTTTCTTTGATCTTAGAATTCCCTCAAAAAAGGTGCAATAGGTTCATGAGCAGGCGCAACATGTCCAAGCTTTTTGTAAAGATTGAAACAAATGCCTACCATAAAATATAAGCTTGACCAGGCTCACAGGTGGAACGCTCCCATCTTCTTCTGTAAGCTGTCGTCTGCTTCAGTTCCACGAACAGGTGAGATCACCGGGTACATATGTAAAGGATACCAGAAAACATTCATGAGTTGGCGCACCACACAGACCTTACAGCTCACACACAATACATACAATGTATTCAGGCAAGTCTATGTTTATATACCAGCAAGGGCCTTGAATGATGGACTCAGATTGCGCTATAAGAACAGGTATAACCTGAGCAACGGCTCATGGCAGACAACTGTAATGGTGCCATTGCAAGCCGAACTTTCAGAAAGTTATGTACTTAGTAAACACTATGTGGTTGGAGAACGCAGATTACCATATAGGTCATTTAAATGACGAAAATTACATCAGCTCTGCTACACAATATAAAATGCATAAATTGATAAAATAAGAGTATGTGTGGCCCATGTGCACACTCCATAATGCCGAGCTTTACATATTGTATTATATGATGAATTTGAGCCGTTTAGGAAAGTAATTCTAGTCTTGTTAAAGCCAATCAATGCCTGGAATATCGGTTTGAATTTGTAGTGCTGCAAGCCATAAAAAAAACGGTTAACCACTTTTGTCAGCCTTCTCTAAACTTCTGCACACATAGTTGCATATGAGAATTTAGATTTGTTTCCCCTAATAATTACTTCATAAAATTAAAGTAGCACTCTCACAATGAATGCTACGTCTTAGTCGCACAACCTGCAAATAAGAGCACTTTTTCAGTTTCATGCTCCCTTAAGAAAAGCTCACAAAAGAAACATGAACTTTAGATAAGCACATAATTGAGGTGTGCTGTTGCCACCTCAGCACAGTGGATAAAAAGCTCTTGGAACAGTGCTGCTTAACCATTACAACAACTTCTGTTAATATAAACCAGTATGCTTCAGGAAACAATATAACGACGGGAAAAATATTTCACATCAGTTTTCTCAAACACAAATATTGCAACAAAAGGCACCTTGCCAAACGCAACTAACTGGCATATTTGTCTAGAATTGATAATTATAAACATCTTGTGCTACTTCAAATTAATGTACACATGGTGTTAGTACCAGAATATAACGTAATTCACTGACTTGTATTATCTTCAAGTGGGTTCACCCAACGCAAGTTCGTTTCTCGTAGCAACGACCTTGCACAGTCAGATTAAAATCCTAACCATAGTGCAACTAACTTCTAACAAAAACAAGCGCGGTGCAGTAGTCGCGGAGAAAGCCACAAACACACGCCACTGCAGAGCACCGCGCGCGCATGTGCAGCCGCATCGTGTTTTGATATCTTCCTCCCCGCGTACTACATGCCAATTATTACTGAGTTTCCTGAAGAGTTACTTCATTTGTACCAGCATCATGAGACGGCTAGGCGATGAACGTTATGTTTAAAGCAGTTTTATTTCCCAAGTGATAAGCCATCGTACAAGTAGCTTCAGGCGATGATCTCGTGCAGTATACAGCTGTAGTCGATTTCAATAACTTTCGACGACGCTAAGAAGTTTACTTACGGAATCACAACTGGGCTACGAAAAATCTTGCAAATGATTCTTATTTCGGTTTACGATCGCTTCTGAGCGGCGGAATCCAAGAACGGGCCACTTTCTCTCCTCGGTCGCGGCCGCGTCCCGTCTACGAGAAAAGGCCATGCTCTCAAGCACTGCAGTCCTCCCCTCCTTCCTCACCTCCCCCACTCCGGTCCCCTGCGCCCAAAAGGACAACGCGAGTGTGACCCTCCCTGCGACACACATCGCGCAGGCGTCCCCAAGGTCATCCAGCTCCCGGAGAGAAGCGGCAGCGGCGCTTTTGTATGCCCCCTCTACCCTCGCACTCCAGCAAGCGGGAAGCGGGCGGGCCGAGCGACAGGCATTCTTGGAATAATCGAACAGCCAAGGAAGAAGAGCGCCATTACACGAAACGCTTGCGTTACAGAAGCGGAGTATCGCGCAAAGCAACGCGCCTTCATCCACCCGTTGCAGTTGTAGGTAGTGAACACACATGGTGAATGCTTCATACAACCGTATAAAGTGCACAGAAAGCATTGAGCATAGCGTAAAACATACCTGTCTATCATCCTTCCTCTGGCCATCATCCCCGCAGAGTGAACACACCGCCCAGACGATCACACTCGGTTCCTGCGTAAAAGACGTCATGTAATGAAGTAACCTAGCTGTGTAATTCAGAAATATTCTAGAACTTACCAAAATCAGGCATCCACTGCGCTCTCTTCAGCTTTACAGTCCACAATGTACCGTACACTCGGCGACAGTCTCGTCAAAAGGCTGCTGTACGTCCGCACTCGCCGTCAGTCACGAGACTAGGGACCTAGATCGTCTTGGAAGGTACACTTGATATTGAATCACGTAACCAACGCGCATAATCGATAAGCGTGGTAACGAAGCATTGTAGAACACAGCATGGCACACACACAAACCGCGCGCACCCGTCAAACAACTAAAGCGCCCCCCCAAGGACAACTTTTCTTGGCAATGAAGGGAAGGCTACGGGGCTACGGGGGCGGAGCTACTGCACATGTACTGCTCCGCGAAATAGTCCGGTTCGGCGCGCGTTTCGAATTTAGTTTTGGTTTGTGAACCTTCCGTACCTCATGTGACGGCCATTTCATTGTTCGAGCGGCCGTCTCAGGCTTATACAGCCATTTGCTAGTGAAATTCGTCAGAAGCTCCCTCGGCGAGTCGTCGGGAAAGCTGGAGGGTGACGAGCGCTCACTTGAAGACGAAGGCGCTATTCTGACTGTGAGGTGCACGTAAAAGGTGCGACGTTTTCACAAGTGCAAAAACGCGAAATGACGCTGCTTAAATCAGAACAAATATAAATATCTCCTTGGTGCGTGCTGACCCTCTCTTCAAACAGCGCTCCGTAGAAAATTAAGCAATGTTGTTTTTATTTGTCACTGTACATACAAAAAAGTGTATTTATGGCTTTTTTTACACCCGTGTGTGCATGTTGGGAATGTGTTATGGCTGTTCGATTTTGTTATACAACTACACATTTTGTTTTGGGGAAATGAAAGTTAGAAATGGGCAGTTTTCAAACTCGCATCCCAGACGATGGTCATCTCTGAGTCCTTACTCAAAAGAAACGCTTTTTTGTTTCAAGTTACTGCCCTCTCCCGTGGATAGAAAGAGGTAGGGATTATGATGGGAGGAGGAAATGGGTAGGGTGTGATAAGCGACACCCAACGTTGCACACAGAGAAGGTGAATGGGACAAGGAAGGAGTGAAGGGAGAGAGGAGTTGATGCCGTGGAGAGCGGGAGAGTCGCGTGGAGACGACATTACGAGGGGGGCGGGGCGGGAGAAGGATGTACGCGACGTTGGGCCAAATCGAACTTTGCTTGTCGGCTGCTTCTGACCAGCGCTGCAACAGCGAGGAGAGATAGAGACAGTAGTTTGAGGTTGGGAAAAACGCTTGTCCGCATATCTTTGCAACCAACAACATTCTGTTTTGGACATATATGTAAGTGCACCATGCATAAGAACAGTCCCTAATTTTTATCACAACAACAACGAACTTTTATTTCTGTACGTCACCCATTGTCCACAGTTCCAATTCTTCTCCGCCCCCCAAAATCCTTCGCGACGCCGTGCGGGTAATCCCCACTCTCCTCCGTTAACTTCTACTGGAAAAATGGGCAACACGGGCCCCTGAGCGAGTGTTCGCAGTGTCACTTGATCATATCTGTTCATATTTGCATATGTGATCGACTCATGCCTTTTAAAAATAAGGAAATGCTTACTTCTATATATGCGGCAGGTAATATAATGAACCTTGCTGCGGTCGTCAGCAATTCTTCGATCGCCGGTGCATGGGCGATATATGTAAAATATTTACGCATTCTACTGAAACACGATATTTGTGTACATTGCAACACAAATTGTTTATTGCGTGTAGTCTCTGAAAGACGAACTTGTCTGTTGTGATAAACTGATTTTACGGTGGCGATTAAGGCTTTTTAACTTCTTTGTTGTGATGCGCGTTTTGACATTAGGAACGGCAACTGAAAGTCTGAACACTTCAGTCACCAGAAATTAAAGTGCACATGGTCATTTGACTCTCCGATGTACACTTAATGTTAAACGACATTAGGCTTTGCATGTCTAATGTCTGTCTGACTCATTAGAAGCGCACCTAGTCGACACTAGACACTCAAGACTCATTTTCATAAGGGTCACGCCATCTAAAATTATTTTTTCAACATTCACGTACTCTAAAATAAGAAAAAGAACATCGTGGGACACACGGTCAAAGGCTTTCGCCAGATCAAGCTGCAACAAAGCAACGCGTCCAGCGAAAGCATCGCAACACTCTAGAACACTTCGTGCTACGTGGGTGTTTGAAGCAATCGTGCGACCTTTAATGCCGCAAGTTTGGTGCGGGCCGACTAGTTCAGTTACGACTGCTTGAAGTCTCTATGCCAACACCTTCATGAAAATCTTGTAATCGGTATTTGTAAGGCTGATTGGCCTGTAACCACCCACCGATAAGAGCGTCTTGTGGTCATCTGTTTTAAGTATTAAAACCATGTGCGCACTCCTGAAAGACGGCGGCACCCGTTGCTTTTCGTATGCCTCCGCGTATACATTCTGCAATACTTTAGCAAGCCAAGGTGCAAATGCCTTGTAGAAAGCAGCTCCTAATCCTGCGGGACCTGGCGACTTGCCTGCAGGGAGTTCTTCGATTGCGCGTTCTATATCCCGCGCGCTTATCGGTTCCTCCAGACTAGCTTTGACCTCGTCATCGACACGCGTGGCATGAAATTTAAAAACCGTGCTTCATATTAATCTCCCGCATGGATTGGGACCCCGAACAATTGGCGGTAATGTTCTATGAAGGCCTGTTCTATCATATTCTTGTCGGAAGTAACACCATCACGATAAGTAATCTGTTCTATCTCATTTTTTCTCGCATACCGCTTTTCAACAGCAAGAGCGCGTTCGTTCGGCGTTCCATCAGCCCATAGTCTTTCCGCACGTGCCCTAATAACCGCTGCTCTATATTTTTCTCTGTCAATGGCTTCCATCTCGCTTTTTATTTTTCTAATTTCTTCGCGATACTTTCCCGGCTGCGCACTATCCATTGAAATAAGGAAATTGAGTTCCTTGTGGAGCTCGTTTTCTCTCATTTTTTTTCATTATAGCGTCTAGTGGTGCCTATCTCAATCGCAGGTATCTTCACGTCGACCTTAAAGTCTTCCCATGCTTCCGCGTAATGTAAACACTTATTTCTTAATAAGTTTCTAATCTGGCTGGTAACATTATTCACAAACTTGTCATCATCCAGGTGTTTTTCGCTAAACTTCCACATCGCCCAATCAAACCGCAGTTTTTTGGACTTGGTGCCCAGTGTAAACCATACTATGCTATGGTCGCTAAAAGACACCGGCTGTACAACATAGCTATCGCAAAAAGGCACTAGATCTAACGATATATAGGCTCTGTCGAGTCTTGCCTGGCTATCTCGCTGATAGTGCGTAAATCGCGGCTGCAATGTACTGGCCATAAGGCCACCTACATCTTCTAGGTTGTAATCGCTTATTAAAGTGTTTAAGAACACTGCACTCTTGTCACGAGCGGTAGTACGTTTAGCGCGATCTTCTGCATAGCACACACAGTTAAAATCACCCAGAAACATGATCTGTCTGTCGCATTGAAGGTACCGTTCGACATTCGTGAAGAAAACTTCCCTTTCGTTTATGTCATTTGGCGCATACAAACAGATAAGCCTCCATTGTGATCCGCTAAAATGAAAGTCGAGGACTATCAGTCGTCCGTTTTCGTTCACAGTGACGGCCTCTTCCCTTATACCTATGCCTCTTCGAACCAAGACAGCGCAGCCACCGGACGTGCCGACAGCGTGACAGACGCATACGTTGTAATATGTTTTAAAGGGCATTGCCATTTTGTTTGTTTGCTCCTTACTTTCAACTTTCGTCTCTTGTATGGCGATAATATCAAGGTCCTTTTCAACGCATAGACAGCTCAGCTGGTACTGCCTCCGCCTTGCTGCGAGTCCGCGCACATTAATAGTAGCAACTCTAATTCCCCTCTCCAAATTCATTGCTAATACTTGAAAGAATTAAACACAACACATAATACATAATCACACGTAGCACCGTTAACTCTACTCATAGTTATGTCAACAAGTGTTCATCACGGCCAGAGCAGCTGGTTTTCTAAACAAGTGCAGTCCACAGCGTACCTTTCTCGAGGAGCCGCTGTTCACGCCATTCCTTCGGTATTGGTTAGCACTCGAGGGCGCGCCCGAGTGCTTTCGCAGGAACAGGTCTCTCAGTCTACTTAGGTGCCGTTTCCGCCGTTCTCTTGTCCGGCGGGATATTCGGCGTGGGCCGTATTGACAACCGGCGCATTCCCGCCGACTTTTGCGGTGGTTCCTCGCTGTTCATTGCGTCGGTCTTTGTGCCGTCGTTCGTTGACTCCTCTCGCGTCCTCTTCCCTATCGAGCCTCCAGCTTTGGTAACGTCCATAGGTTCACTGCCAACTGATTCCGAGGTGTCCGGCGCTGTCTTCGTCGCTGTGTCCTTTTCTTGGGCGTCGATGGTCGAGTCCTTGTTCAAATGTCTTGAAGGTGTTCCTGGCCCACGCGCTGCTCCAACCATTTGTCCCTGCGGTTTCGCCGATTCCGTCGCAGAGGCTTTCGCCTCCTTGACGCTTCCGGCTGAGGCTTCCTCAGCTTCCACTTCATCCATAAGAAGTTCAGCGTTTTCGTCTGCGGCCGTTGGCACTGCCACGTTTGCGTACGTCCTCACGCACTGCGACTCTTCATGGCCGTGACGGCGACGTGTGCAGCGCGGGACGCGGCAGTCGCGCCGGATGTGTCCTGTGTTGCGGCACCGAAGGCAGAGTGGTGCTCTTCCAGGAATAACTACTAGGGCTTCCTCCCCTGCTATGCGTAGCAGATGGGGTACGTCATCCGCCCCTAGGCCCTTCCTCGGCACCAGGGTGACCAGTCGAGTCGAAGAGCCTTTATCCTGAAGGCCGAGCACACGCCACTTTTCCCTCGCCACGTCGGTGACTCTGCCGTAGGGTGCCAGGGCTTCACGAATGTCATCATCCGGCACGGTATGCAGCATCCAATGTAGCTTCAGGTGCAGTACCTTATTGCCGGGGTCAATGACGATGCACCGGCTGTCCTTCACATTCACTTCTTTCACCCGTAACAATTCTTTCACTGCGTCACAGCTTTTGAACGTTACGGCCCAAACGTGACTCATTCGATCCGCCCCCAGGGCAACCACGTCCGTCAGCTATTTCATGCTTGACAGCATATCACGGAAATGTTCCACCCTGTATGGCCTTGCACGTACGTCGGCGTGTAAAAATAACGTATTAATAACGAGTCGCCGTGTCGGTAGTTGAGGCAGAAGTACCTGGTAATCCGGATCCTCGTTGGCAAAAAACCTTGAACCGCGGCCCTGCTGGGCCGCTGAAGCCGCTTCTACGGAGCTCATGTCAGACACGTCCGCACCCTACGGTGGCCGGAAGTAGAATCCACTGAGCTACACCCCCGCCACGACAGGTAAGTTTAATAACGCGTTCTTTCCTGCTCATTTGTCTTTATGAATAATAATAAAATATGTAATTGCTTCTCATTCAATCCAATTATTTGGGCATCGCGGCTTTATGCTCTTTGACTTATCACGGAAATGCGCCAATTTATTCCATTAACAAAATGGCGACGATGTCTCAACAGAATTGCGATCTTACACGCGCAGTGCCGAGTCATCGTGCCATCATATCGACAGAACGCTAGCACAAAATAAAGCAAACAAAGGACGATCGTCCTGGAGGTGCCGGGGTTTGAACTCGGGACTTCTCACACGCAAAGCGAGCGCTCTACCACTGAGCTACACCCCCGCCACGACAGGTAAGTTTAATAACGCGTTCTTTCCTGCTCATTTGGCATTATTAATAATAATAAAATATATAATTGCTTCTCATTAAATCCAATTATTTGGGCATCGCGGCTTTATGCTCTTTGACTTATCACGGAAATGCGCCAATTTATTCCATTAACAAAATGGCGACGATGCCTGAATAGAACTGCGATCTTACACGCGCAGTGCCGAGTCATCGTACCATCATATTGACAGAACACTAGCACAAAATAAAGCAAAAAAAGGACGATCGTCCTGGAGGTGCCGGGGATTGAACCCGGGACTTCTCACATGCAAAGCGAGCGCTCTACCGCTGAGCTACACACTTTTTTTTTCTTTATTGCCTGCATGCATTACAAAGGAATACATATGTACATGCTAAAACATGTCAACCACACTTTGGCTAACATTACATTATTAAAATCTCTTAAGTTTCACTAAATCATCAAGAATCTCCACCCACACGGGTCGTTCACTCTGCGCACGATATATTTCCCGAATATACGCAATATTTTCGATGAACTTGACTCTCGTCGAACGGGCATCCACATCAACATGTCTAACTGCCATTCTCGTTTTCCACAGACTGTGGAGGCCAAGGAGCACAAACATATCGTACGGAACTCCCCCCGCATTATCTGTTGGTAAAAAACGAATTCCCAAAGGCGTAATCGGTAGCTCTTTTTTAAGGGTCCGCTGTAAGACGTCCCAGTAGAAGATTGCATCCCAGCAGTCGATGAAAGCATGTTCGATGGTTTCTGGTTTGTTAAAGTAAGCAGTCTACAGTCCACAGAACATCTATGCCTTTTTCATCCAGCCATGTTTTTACGGGTAGCGTGTTTGTATGTAGCTTGAAGAAAAACGTTTTTTGAGAAGGTCTAATTGGCATCTTTTTAACCCGTTTCAATACATCGTCTCCGTGACCTCCCCAGTTTACAGATCTGTACAAAGGGATCGGCAACATTGAATCAACTAAATCTCTGTACAGTGTTTTTCTTGTCACAGAACACAAATACTCCGTTGAAAAGCGAGTGTATAAAAAACGGAAAGAATCAACCACTTCACGCAAATAGCCAGTGACGCTTCCTCCCGCCATATCTGCGGAAGTTACAAGAAATTGCGGCAGTGCTTTCCCCAATCGAACTTGAATCACTGTGCGCAGAAAATCGTTTGTCTGCTCACGCAAAAAAAGAAAACGAGACACAATTTGTCTGATAAAGAAATGTGACAGACCTAGCCCACCACTGCGGACGGAACGAAACAAATTGGTTCTGCTTGCCCTCTCCCAACTTGAAGCCCATATGAATACAGCAAAAACACGGTGCATTTTTTGGACATTTGAACGACACATAGATAGGATTTGCAAGACGTACCACACTTTCGCCATTAAGAAAATATTACACACGGTAGCGCGTGCAAACATTGATAAATCGCGCCCCTGCCAAGCCTTTGTTTTTTCCCCCATTGTCTCTGCCTCGTCACACCAATACTGCGCACTGTCCTTATAGTGCTCGAGGGGGCACACCCAAGTACTTAGCCGGCGTTGTTGACCACCGGACGTTTGCAAAATGAGCCGGTGTGTTGTCCCAGTGACCGTGCCAAATCCCGAGGCCACGGTGTTAGAATAGTTTAGGTGGAGCGACGACGCATTGGAATGAGGAGAAATCAGGGACCTCTTTCCCTTTCTTGCCGAAAGGAGGCGCGCGCGGGACGGTGGCCACCTGGCTATACCCAGCACAAACCTGACGCTTCTAACATTCGGTGTTTTAACGTGTTTAGCAATATTGCAAGGCCCTGTGAGGATTGTGCGGTATTGTAATGTCATATACATAAGTTAGATATAAAGACTTAGTATTGTTTTATGCATGACGGTTCGGCATGCGGCGTGAAGCTCATAAACACCACCTTCGGCCTCGGCAACACCGTGGCCTAGGCGATCGTGCCCGCATTTGTCTACAAATGTAAATCTGCAGTTGCGTGACGCGCGTTGAATTCACCCTTCATTTGCCCTGGAAAGATTAATTTAAGTATTTGCGGTCAGCATCATATAAAGAGCAGGTGTCATGTTAAGGGGCATTTCGCATATGAGATCACGTGAGCCTTCAGAACCTTTTACTACGAACCGCTTATATGCAAATTCCGTAAACATTTGCGAGAAGACGGATGCTTTGATGTAATGGAATAATATAACTCTATTTAGGTCTTTCGAGGCGTGCACTAGCAGGTGACGCGCCGCTCCCACGTCGGAAAATACAGGATTGAAAGAGAATGTAATGAAATGGGCGACAGCTTGTGGCCGATGACTACGAAGCCGCTCTTCAGGGGCGTAGCCAGGGGGGGTGGTTGGGGGGGTTCAAACCCCCCCCCCCCCCGAAATTTTTCAGTTTTGCTTGCGTATATATGCACACGCACATACAAACGCACGCACGAACATACACAAAGTATGGTGGCACCCCCCCCCCCCCCGAAAAAAATTTCTGGCTACGCCCTTGCCGCTTTTTCACATATTCAAAATAAATAGACTGCAAGATATATACGTTATGGTGCGCCACGAATTTTATCACAGTATTGGCACGATCTACGAATTTTACATATTTTTGCCTGAAAAAGCTGCTTTAGCACGAGTATTGTATGGTGCGGCTAAATGATACGAAATAATGTTTCCTCACAAGAACGTTTCCTCTTAAATAGAGCTTCCCATGATATGGTGACAAATCGCGCATCAAAATGTTTTTCACAAACAAAATTTGTTGTTTGCAACTCGCGATTTTTCCGTGGAATAGCAGTGGCCACATTTTCAAGCGGTCACTATCCTTCGGAGCAGCGAAAAAGCAAATTTTCTCCGTGCACGATTTGTAGCCCGAGATGCATCGCGGCAAAGAGCACTTCTTGCCCATCTGGACAATGTAGGTCGTGTAAATAAGGACACGATGAACAAGGATAAGCTATTTCAAATAGGCTAGCATTTAGGCGGCAGGCGTTTCGACTGGCGAACGTATGTGCACGAATGGGGCCTCGTATGGTTTGGCGTGTTAGTTTTAACGGGTCAGACAGTGACGTCATAGAATATGGTGTCACTCTCAATTCCTGTCATTCCCGAAAGAAGAAACTGGAAAGCAAATGGTTAGGACGCTGAAAAGGAAACGGGCACGACCATTTCACGTTTGTGCGCCCAGAGCAGGGCACAAAGTTCTACTTCTGCTACTGCAACAAACAGCATGTCTGTGACGAATAACGAAAGGCTCAATCAGAATGGCACATGGTGAGTCATGATGGATTGGTCGGTAAACGGACGTTAACCTTCACTACCACGCGCCAGCCAGCACGTGTAAGCGTTGCAAAGGCGGCTGAACAATTACCTAACACCGTGGGCGGCTGCTTGAATCCATGCGATATGGTGCATGCACAACGACAACCCATGAAAGGAATTTCTAACCTACCATTGTCAAATGTGTTGCTTTCTTCTTACAAGCACCATATAGAGAGACGTCAACCCCTCTCACCCCCGCTTTCTTTTTCAGGGAATACCTTTTTATTTTTGACTAACCCAGTACACGTCCGCCACGGTGGACCAGTGGCTAAGGTGTTCGGCTGCTGACCCGAAGGTCGTGGGCACGGTGTTCCGTTGTCGCGGGTTCGATTCCGGCCGCGGCGGTCGCATTTCGGTAGAGGCGAAATGGTAGGGGCCTGTGCGATGTCAGTGCACGTTAAAGAACACCAGATGGTCGAAATTTCCGGAGCCCTTCACTACGGCGTCTCCCATAATCATATCGTGGTTTTGGGGCGTAAAACACCAGATGTTATTATTAACCCAGTTTGTCGCGGCGGCCTCAACCAGTTTGCCACGGTGGCCTTATTTGTGTACGAGCTAAAATATTTTTGAAGTTCGTGTTCACCTGTAAACTCATTATCGCTGTTCGCAGAGGCTATATTTCCTAGGTATTTCCATCTGTTGGCTACCGCCACTGAATTTCTTTATGTTGTCCATTTGCTTTCAAATCAGATTGATATGTGCGGTTACCCTGATAAAAAAGGAACGGCCAGCGGTCGAAGAGTTGTCGCAAATGCAGCTTTGTAAGCGACGCGGCCCCCGTAGAAGCGGCTGACCTAAGCCTCGATACACCCAGCGCAGCCTGTCGGAAAAAACGCGAAGCGCGTCCCCATGTTCGGCGAGGAGGCCGCGTGGCGGAGGCGGAACGTCGGTACACCTAACCTATTCTAACACCGTGCCCGAGGCTCTTCTCCCAATTTATCTGAGCTCCAGATTGCTCACAGTATGTCTTTACGAGGCTTACAGCTTCAAAAACGCTGTCGCGATCCTCGCAGAAAACCGCGATGTCGTCAGCGTATGCCAGTATTTTAACTTCAGCACGTTGTAATTTGAAACCTCGGATGTTTTCATTGCGCATCACTGCTAAACAAAAGGGCTCGAGATATAGCGCGAAAAGCAATGGGCTTAGAGGACACCCTTGTCTGAGGGAAGACATCGCTGAAAGCTTTGCGCTGAGAGACTTGTTAATTATAATCTGTGTAGTACATTGGTCATAGGCCATTCTCACGCCATCTAAAATTATTTTTCCAACATTCACGTACTCTAAAATAGGAAAAAGAACATCGTGGGACACGCGGTCGAAGGCTTTCGCCATGTCAAGCTGCAAAAAAGCAACGCGTCCAGCGAAAGCATCGCAACACTCCAGAACACTTCGTGCTACGTGTGTGTTTGTAGTAATCGTGCGACCTTTAATGCCGCAAGTTTGGTGCGGGCCGACTAGTTCAGTTACGACTGCTTGAAGTCTCTTTGCCAACACCTTCATGAATATCTTGTAATCGGTATTTGTAAGGCTGATTGGCCTGTAACCACCCATCGATAAGAGCGTCTTGTGGTCATCTGTTTTAGGTATTAAAACCATGTGCGCACTCCTGAAAGACGGCGGCACCCGTTGCTTTTCGTATGCCTCCGCGTATACATGCTGCAATACTTTAGAAAGCCAAGGTGCAAATGCCTTGTAGAAAGCAGCTCCTAATCCTGCGGGACCTGGCGACTTGCCTGCAGGGAGTTCTTCGATTGCGCGTTCTATATCCCGCGCGCTTATCGGTTCCTCCAGACTAGCTTTGACCTCGTCATCGACACGTGCCATGAAATTTAAAAACCGTGCTTCATATTCATCTCCCGCATGGATTGGGACCCCGAACAATTGGCGGTAGTGTTCTATGAAGGCCTGTTCTATCATATTCTTGTCAGAAGTAACACCCTCACGATAAGTAATCTGTCCTATCTCATTTTTTTCTCGCATACCGCTTTTCATCAGCAAGAGCGCGTTTGTTCGGCGTTCCATCAGCCCATAGTGTTTCCGCGCGTGCCCTAATAACCGCTGCTCTATATTTTTCTCTGTCAATGGCTTCCATCTCGCTTTTTATTTTTCTAATTTCTTCGCGATACTTTCCCGGCTGCGCACTATCCATTGAAATAAGGAAATTGAGTTCCTTGTGGAGCTCGTTTTCTCTCATTTTTTTTCATTATAGCGTCTAGTGGTGCCTATCTCAATCGCAGCCATCTTCACGTGGACCTTAAAGTCTTCCCATGCTTCCGCGTAATGTAAACACTTATTTCTTAATAAGTTTCTAATCTGGCTGGTAACATTATTCACAAACTTATCATCCAGGTGTCTTTCGCTAAACTTCCACATCGCCAAATCAAACCGCAGTTTTTTGGACTTGGTGCCCAGTGTAAACCATACTATGCTATGGTCGCTAAAAGACACCGGCTGTACGACATAGCTATCGCAAAAAGGCACTAGATCTAACGATATATAGGCTCTGTCGAGTCTTGCCTGGCTATCTCGCTGATAGTGCGTAAATCGCGGCTGCAATGTACTGGCCATAAGGCGACCTACATCTTCTAGGTTGTAATCGCTTATTAAAGTGTTTAAGAACACTGCACTCTTGTCACGAGCGGTAGTACGTTTAGCACAGGGCTGGGCAGTACCGCGACACAAGAGTATCGCGATAGTATTTCAGAGATACTTTTGAGTATCTGTATTTCTGCATCGAGATTCATTTGAAAAATGTATTTGTATCTCAGTAGTGAAATACATTTACGATGTATCGCCTGTATCGCGATACTATGCAGGACACGGGTATCTCGTTACATTGCTTTTCTTGTCGGAAATGAGTTGAGGCGTGTTTACAATGGGGGAATGGCGTATTTTTTTTCTTTTTTTGCCAAGACAAGCAAAGGCGCGCCGCCGGTCGCCGACAATAGGCCGGCGATGGTTTCCCCTCAAGCACAGAATGGTCCATGTGGTAAAGCGCGCGACGCCGCAGACGGTAGAATCGCGGGGGCAGTGTTGTCGGCCTCTGCCGACGAAAGTCGCTGTCTCTCAAGGCCAGTGCAGCACGCCTAATTTTTTTCGGGCGGCAAGCCAATACTTCGCGAACCCCCGCGCGGATACCGACTTGGAACAGGCTTTGCAATGCTTCGCGTGCGTTCAGTTATCAAAGCGGCGGCACTTCCAAAAGCAGTTCCCGTAGTCGCGGCGGAAGTGACTAGAAGATGGCTATCTTTGACGCGCTTTCAGCCACCTCTCCAATGTCAGGGTGCGTTCCTAATTGATTACATGCGTGAAACGGACTTTTGTGGTAGCAGGCTGCCCCACCGCCGGAGCCGACTTCGCCTGTTGTGGCTTTCTGAAATGGGTGCTGGTATCGTCGGTGGTGGTGACAGCTTCATTGAAGCCGACAGTGTCAGATCTGAGGATTCCGAAGATGGGGACAGACTTCGGATTCTCAACGGTCAGAACAACCCAAGTGAGGGCGGAAGTGTTTCGGTATCTAGATTAGATGACCCGAGAAGACATATCGCCACGCTGCAGGGCAATCCGGCTATGAAGGCGATATTTATTCCCTATAACACGAATTTGTGCTCGCCTTCAGCGGTAGACAGACTTTTTTTCTTTCGTGAGTCTTGTGCTGAGGCTGAACCGACGCTGTTAGAAGACAGCCTATTTGAGATGCTCACACCGCAACCTGCTCAGCAAAGCAGATCTTCAAAATAAATGTGTGCTTTTTCTCAATTCACTGGTGTTCACTAGTGATTCGAGTGATTTGCTTAAAGTGTTCGCCAAGTATGTCGATTTCGGTGCCCAATCCTTGTTACTGTTGCAGTGAAATAGTGTATTTTTATTGCAATTGATACATGTAATTATGTCATTATGACTAATTATGTACTTTGTCCACCCCCCTCCCTTGCAATGTCTTAATGGCGTTGAGGGTACTGTAATAAATAAATAAATAAATAAATGAACTGAACGTTTCGATGCGCTGTACCTTTAATTACAACATTAGGCTTCACTAATAAGTGTCCTTGCGTAGTATAAGCATCCTTCAAATAAAAAAAAGTATTCCAGTATCTGTATCGCTGTAACTGTATTCCGGAATACTTTTTTCGTCTTATTGCAAAAGCATCTCCGAAATATCCCGTTACGTTAAAGGCAAATGTATCTCAGTATCTGTATTTTGGGCTTCCAGTTCATGTATTTCGATATCTGTATTCCGGAATACTTTTCTGAGTACCTCTGCCCAGCCCTGGTTTAGCGCGATCTTCTGCATAACACACACAGTTAAAATCACCCAGAAAAATGATCTGTCTGTCGCATTGAAGGTAGCGTTCGACATCCGTGAAGAAAACTTCCCTTTCGTTTATGTCATTTGGCGCATACAAACAGATAAGCCTCCATTGTGATCCGCTAAAATGGAAGTCGAGGACTATCAGTCGTCCGTTTTCGTTCACAGTGACGGCCTCTTCACTTATACCAATGCCTCTTCGAACCAAGACAGCGCAGCCACCAGACGTGCCGACAGCGTGACAGATGCATACGTTGTAATATGTTTTAAAGGGCATTACCATTTTGTTTGTTTGCTCCTCACTTTCAACTTTCGTCTCTTGTATGGCGATAATATCAAGGTCCTTTTCAACGCATAGACGGCTCAGCTGGTACCACGGCTGGTACTGCCTCCGCCTTGCTGCGAGGCCGCGCACATTAATAGTAGCAACTGTAATTCCCCTCTCCAAATTCATTGCTAATACTTGAAAGAATTAAACAACACATAATACATAATCACACGTAGCACCGTTAACTCTACTCATAGTTATGTCAACACGTGTTCATTACGGCCAGAGCAGCTGGTTTTCTAAACAAGTGCAGTCCACAGCGTACCTTTCTCGAGGAGCCGCTGTTCACGCCATTCCTTCGGTATTGGTTAGCACTCGAGGGCGCACCCGAGTGCTTTCGCAGGAACAGGTCTCTCAGTCTACTTAGGTGCCGTTTCCGCCGTTCTCTTGTCCGGCGGGATGTTCGGCGTGGGCCGTATTGATAACCGGCGCATTCCCGCCGACTTTTGCGGTGGTTCCTCGCTGTTCATTCCGTCGGTCTTTGTGCCGTCGTTAGTTGACTCCTCTCGCGTCCTCTTCCCTATCGAGCCTCCAGCTTTGGTAACGTCCATAGGTTCACTGCCAACTGATTCCGAGGTGTCCGGCGCTGTCTTCGTCGCTGTGTCCTTTTTTTGGGCGTCGATGGTCGAGTCCTTGTTCACATGTCTTGAAGGTGTTCCTGGCCCACGCGCTGCTCCGGCCGTTTGTCCCTGCGGTTTCGCCGATTCCGTCGCAGAGGCTTTCGCCTCCTTGACGCTCGCGGCTGAGGCTTCCTCAGCTTCCACTTCATCCATAAGAAGTTCAGCGTTTTCGTCTGCGGCCGTTGGCACTGCCACGTTTGCGTACGTCCTCACGCACTGCGACTCTTCATGGCCGTGACGGCGACAACGTGTGCAGCGCGGGACACGGCAGTCGCGCCGGATGTTTCCTGTGTTGCGGTACCGAAGGCAGAGTGGTGATCTTCCAGGAATAACTACTAGGGCTTCCTCACCTGCTATGCGTAGCAGATGGGGTACGTCATCCGCCCCCAGGCCCTTCCTCGGCACCAGGGTGACCAGTCGAGTCGAAGAGCCTTTATCCTGAAGGCCGAGCACACGCCACATTTCCCGCGCCACGTCGCTGACTCGGCCGTAGGGTGCCAGGGCTTCACGAATGTGATAATCCGGCACGGTATGCAGCATCCAATGTAGCTTCAGGTGCAGTGCTTTATTGCCGGGGTCAATGACGATGCACCGGCTGTCCTTCACATTCACTTCTTTCACCCGTAACAATTCTTTCACTGCGTCACAGCTTTTGAACGTTACGGCCCAAACGTGACTCATTCGATACGCCCCCAGGGCAACCACGTCCGTCAGCAATTTCATGCTTGACAGCATATCACGGAAATGTTCCACTCTGTATGGCCTTGCACGTACGTCGGCGTGTAAAATAACGTATTAATAACGAGTCGCCGTGTCGGTAGTTGAGGCAGAAGTATCTGGCAATCCGGATCCTCGTTGGCAAAAAACCTTGAACCGCGGCCCTGCTGGGCCGCTGAAGCCGCTCCTACGGAGCTCATGTCAGACACGTCCGCACCCTACGGTGGCCGGAAGTAGAATCCACTGAGCTACACCCCCGCCACGACAGGTAAGTTTAATAACGCGTTCTTTCCTGCTCATTTGTCTTTATGAATAATAAGAAAATATGTAATTGCTTCTCATTCAATCCAATTATTTGGGCATCGCGGCTTTATGCTCTTTGACGTATCACGGAAATGCGCCAATTTATTCCATTAACAAAATGGCGACGATGTCTCAACAGAACTGCGATCTTACACGTGCAGTGCCGAGTCATCGTGCCATCATATCGACAGAACGCTAGCACAAAATAAAGCAAACAAAGTACGATCGTCCTGGAGGTGCCGAGGTTTGAACCCGGGACTTCTCGCACGCAAAGCGAGCGCTCTACCACTGAGCTACACCCCCGCTTTTTTTTTTCTTTATTACCTGGCTTAGGTACAAACACATTACACAAACAACACTGCTATAAATCTACCCTATGTACACTCTACGTGAGGTGAGATATATCAACCAGCTACATGCTGGTATCGTCAGTTTAAAATTCAGGTAACATTACAAGTGGCTCTACTCTTGAGAGCCAGTCGGGTGGTTCCGGTGCCTTTTTGTGAATCTCAAGGAACCAGTGCACACTCTCTCTGAAATAGGCACGGGCAGGCCGCGCATCCTTGTCGAAATGCTGACCTGCCATTCTCGAACGCCACAAAGAGTGGAGGCCCATGAGCATGATTGCGTCAAATGGAGCGCCGTCTTCGTTCTGTACACTCAGGAATTGAATGCCGCGCGGGTACAAAGGAAAATCTTTCTGAATCGCTCTTTGCAAAACATCCCAAAAATAAACTCTCTCCCAACAATGTAAAAAAACATGATCTATTGTTTCGGGCGACTTCCAAATAATACAATGCGTGCCCCACGGCAAAAAACACCCCTTTCCCTCCAAAAAAGTTTTCACTGGCAATGTTCCAGAATGCAGCTTAAAGAAAAATGTTTTCGTTCCAGGCTGCACATGCATCTTTTTTACCCTCTTTAAAACATTGCTGCCTGGGCCTCCCTCGTACAATGACCTGTACAAAGGCACTGGAAAGACAACATCACATAAAGAAAAATAAAGTTCTTTTCGCTTGACATTGAACAGATAGTCTCGTGAAAACCGTACACTTAGGAATCTGATACTGGACACTATTTCTTTATAAAAACCACCGATCCCTCCACACAATCTGCGGTAGACACAACAAATTCAGGAAGAAATCTGCCCAATCTTAATTGACATAGCGTGCGCAAGAAAGGATCGGTGGCATCTCTAAAAAACAAAAACCGGTTAACAAGCTGCCGTAAAAACAAGTGACCGAGTCCCAGTCCCCCATCTTTTACCCGTCGAAACAAGTTGGTACGGCTGCACCGTTCCCACTCAGAAGCCCAGACAAATATGGCAAATATCCTATGGAACTTCTGTACATTAGTCCGGGAACAATGCAGCACCTGCATTACGTACCAGAGCTTGCTAATAAAAAACAGATTGCAGACGGTGGCTCTGGCAAAAATCGATAATGAAGCTCCTTTCCATTTCTCCGCTTTCGCCTGTGTTTCATTGACCTGCTCTTTCCAGTAGTGGTCGCTCTCGCGATAACAATCGAGAGGGACTCCCAAATACTTGCCCGGGGTTGTAGCCAAAGGCACATTAGCGAGGTGGTCCGGCTTCGATGGCCACGATCCATGCCAGAGCCCGAGGCTCTTGGACCAGTTCACGCCACTCCCCGTAGCCTTGGTGAACTCACGCACTGTTTCAACGGCCTGTGTTACACTGTTCCGATCCCTTGTGAAGATGGCAACGTCATCTGCATATGCTAGCAGCTTCACTTCGACAGCTTGTAATTGGAAACCAAGGATGCTATTGTTATTATTTTCATGCACAGGGTTTCTATGTAAATACAAAACAACAAAGGGCTTAGGGGGCAACCCTGACGTACCGAACGCTGCACGTTAATGGGGGCCCCCAGACTCTTATTTACAATGAACCTCGTCGTGCAGTTTCGGTACGCCAGGGCCACTCCCTCACAAATAACAGAACCGAGGTTAACATGATTTAAAACAGCAAACAAAATTCTGTGATCAACACAATCGAAAGCTTTTTCAAGGTCGATCTGCAAAATGGCAACGCGATCATCCGAGTAATCACAACACTCAAGGATGCTTCGCGCTTTATGGATATTTAGGACAATGGATCGCCCTTTAATGCCACATGTTTGGTGAGGCCCGACGATGTCCTGTATGACTGTTTGTAATCTTCGAGCCAATACTTTCATATAAATTTTATACTCTACATTTGTTAGGGCTATGGGACGATATGCTGATACCAATCTGAGTTTATATACATCCTCGGTTTTGGGTATGAGAACGGTATGGGATGTCCTGTATGAGGGAGGCAATGTGTTTAATTTATACGCTTCATTATATAGAACTGTTAAGATAGGGCTGACTTCATGTTTGAACTTTTTATAAAAGGCCGCGGTGAATCCGTCCGGTCCAGGTGATTTTCCCGGGTTTAACTTTTCTATAGCAACCTCAACTTCGGCCACTGTTATCGCACGCTCCAACCTCTCTTTTCTTTCGTCGTCCAGACGGGATAATACAGGCAGAAATTCATCCTTGAATTGTTGAAGGTCTATGTCGTGCACTGCAAACAGCTTCCGACAATGTTCAGTAAAGGCTCTTGCAATACCCTCTGTTTCGGTTGACACGTTACCACCCCATCTATCTCACGAACGTGGTTCTTTTGGACTCGTGCTTTTTCCAAGCCTAGCGCTCGTTTCGATGGCGTTTCGCCTGCGGCGGTGTCCTCTGCCCTTGCCCTCACAAGCGCACCCCGATAACGCTGCTCGTCGATCTGCTCTATTTTTTGTTTTGTTTTTCTGATATCTTCTATCCATTTTCCCGGGGCTCGGCATTCATGTTTTAGTAGCTTCTCAAGAAGCTGTTTCACTTCTGTCTCTTTCCTTTTCTCCTCGTACCGAATGCACGTAGCCCTGTTAATTGCTGTTAATTTTAGAGTTTCCTTGCAAAGCTCCCACTGTTGCCCAAATGTGCAGACTTTTGCTCGGATCTAATTTACTAATTTCCTCCATTACAGTTGAATTAAATTGTTCGTCCTCCAGGAGCTTGCTGTTAAATTTCCAGGTATCCCACGAGAAAGCGTTGCTTCGCTTATTTATTCCTATAGAGCACTCTACTAAGCAGTGGTCTGAAAACGACACAGGGACTACAGCATAACTAGTACATGCCGGCAGGATATCAACCGATACGTAAATGCGGTCAAGTCTTGCATGACTGGAACCTTCGAATCGTGTGTACCTAACCGCACTCGTATACTGAAGACATTCTCCGACATCCTCCAGATCCGGGTTCTCGAGAATCCGCGTCAAAACATCAGTGCTCCTACCTCTGTAGCACCGCGCGCTTGTCTTGTCGTGTGCACTGAGGACACAGTTAAAGTCGCCCAACATTATTGTCTGCCTTTCTGCACAGATTCGTTGATCGAGGCCGTGAAAAAACAGGGCCCTTTCTTCTACCTTGTTGGGCGCGTACACACACAGGATACGCCACTCGTCATTGTTTAAAGAAACGTCAACGACAACACACCGGCCCGTCGCGCACGAAAAATGACCGAGCACTTGGAGCTCCGGCAACTTTTTGACAAAAAGAACGCAGCCAGCCGACGTGCCTAATGCGTGGCTGACTAAAACAAAGAACCTAGACGTGAAACGTTGCACCATGCTGCCGGTCTCTTCTTCGCCATCAACTTTCGTTTCCTGCACAGCCAGCACGTCTATGTCGCGTTCCGTTAAAAGCCGGTAAAGCTGGCTTTGCTTCCTTTTCCCTGCCAGGCCTCTCACGTTTATGGTGGCGACTTTTAACGGACATGCAGGAGCCATTTTAACGAAAGGAAAAGAGACCAGCAGCACTGTGCTTACCTCTCACGTCTAGCACGTGGCTAGACGACGCCATCGCCGGCGGTGCCGTCCGGCGCCGGCACTTGAACTTGTCCTACTGGCTCGGCGTTGCCACCTCGCTTGTCGGACGGAACGTTGGGGCGCGGACGAAGGGATGGCCGCCGTACCTGGGCAGTCTTGGCCGGAGGTTCCTCGACGCCCGGCGTCATGGCTTGGGTGCCGTCGTTGCTAGTCTGGGGGTGCGGGCGCTTCGACGCCACGGCGGCACTGGTAGGCGTCTGGACGCCCCCCTTCTCTGCCTGTGGCTCGATCCGTCTTTTCTGCTCGTCGCATTTGGTTGCTGGCGAGCTCTCCGTCGCCTTCCCAGCCGCGTCGCCCGACCCTGCTAACTCACGCGCCGCTCCTTGGTGCGTCGGTTCGGTAACCTTAAGGGTGTCGGCTCCAGTAGTCGCAGGCGAGAGCTGTTTTTTCGGCTGGCTGCCCTTCGGGGCAGCCGAGTCCTCTGCCGCTTGTTTTTCTTCCGGGCCATCCCCGTTCGGGGCGTCGCCGCCGCAAGGCGCCGACGTGTCCAGTGGTCCCGCCCGCTTTCCTGCCTCGTCGGTACCACTCGCTGCCTCCTCGGCCTCGGCGGCGTCCATGAGGTCCTCGTGTTCGTCCGCCCTCGGCAGTCCGGTCGCCGACGCGTAGATGCGGACGCAGTCCGCGTCCGCTTGTCCGTAGCGCCTGCACTTCGAACACCTCGGAGCCTTGCAGTCACGGCGAACGTGACCCGTGCCGTGGCAACGCAGGCATTGCATTGCCCTCCCGGGCACCACCACGAGGGCCAATTCGCCGGCGACTCTAACCTGGTGGGGCAGGTCGTCCACCTTGAGTCCAGGCTTCAACTTGAGGAGTAGGCTCCTGGTGGTTGAGCCCTTTTCCCGCATGCCCTGGACCCGCCAACGCTCACGCGTCACCTCGGTGACGTTTCCGAAAGCTGCGAACGCTGACCGGATGTCTTCGTCCTGCACGCCGTAAAGCAGCCAATGCAGGCGAAGTTTGACCTGCTGGTCTTCGGGGTCGAAAATTACACACCGACGCCCTTTCACCTTCAGCTCCTTCATGGCGGCGAGTTTCTTAGTGGCTTCTCCGGTATTCAGGGTGACGGCCCAGACATGGTTAATCTGATAAGCCCCCACCGCCAGCACGTCGGGTAGAACACCAGCAGTCGCAAGGGCGTCTCGGAAATCTGCGACCCGGTAAGGCCTCTCACGCACGTCTCCGTGCAAGAACAACGTGTTCTGAACGATACGACCGGTAGGCAAAGTAGGCAGCACGATTTCGTAGTCCTTATCATCGTCGACGGTGATCCTGTTACCGCGGCAGGCACGGGCCGCTATCGCCGCTCCATCGGAGCCGTTCATTCTTCGTCCGCTCGCTAGCGCGGCCGGAAGTAGAATGAGCTACACCCCCGCCACGACAGGTAAGTTTAGTAACGCGTTCTTTCCTGCTCATTTGGCTTTATTAATAATAATAAAATATCTAATTGCTTCTCATTAAATCCAATTATTTGGGCATCGCGGCTTTATGCTCTTTGACTTATCACGGAAATGCGCCAATTTATTCCATTAACAAAATGGCGACGATGTCTGAACAGAACTGCGGTCTTACACGCGCAGTGCCGAGTCATCGTACCATAATATCGACAGAACACTAGCACAAAATAAAGCAAAAAAGGACGATCGTCCTGGAGGTGCCGGGGTTTCAACCCGGGACTTCTCACATGCAAAGCGAGCGCTCTACCACTGAGCTACACCCCCGCCACGACAGGTAAGTTTAATACCGCGTTCTTTCCTGCTCATTTGGCTTTATTAATAATAATAAAATATCTAATTGCTTCTCATTAAATCCAATTATTTGGGCATCGCGGCTTTATGCTCTTTGACTTATCACGGAAATGCGCCAATTTATTCCATTAACAAAATGGCGACGATGTCTGAACAGAACTGCGATCTTACACGCGCAGTGCCGAGTCATCGTACCATTATATCGACAGAACACTAGCACAAAATAAAGCAAAAAAAGGACGATCGTCCTGGAGGTGCCGGGGTTTGAACCCGGGACTTCTCACATGCGAAGCGAGCGCTCTACCACTGAGCTACATCCCCGCCACGACAGGTAAGTTTAATACCGCGTTCTTTCCTGCTCATTTGGTTTTATTAATAATAATAAAATATCTAATTGCTTCTAATTAAATCCAATTATTTGGGCATCGCGGCTTTAGGCTCTTTGATTATCACGGAAATGCGCCAATTTATTCCATTAACAAAATGGCGACGATGTCTGAACAGAACTGCGATCTTACACGCGCAGTGCCGAGTCATCGTACCATTATATCGACAGAACACTAGCACAAAATAGAGCAAAAAAGGACGATCGTCCTGGAGGTGCCGGGGTTTGAACCCGGGACTTCTCACATGCAAAGCGAGCGCTCTACCACTGAGCTACACCCCCGCCACGACAGGTGAGTTTAATAACGCGTTCTTACCTCCTCATTTGGCTTTATTAATAATAATAAAATGTCTAATTGCTTCTCATTAAATCCAATTATTTGGGCATCGCGGCTTTATGCTCTTTGACTTATCACGGAAATGCGCCAATTTATTCCATTAACAAAATGGCGACGATGCCTGAATAGAACTGCGATCTTACACGCGCAGTGCCGAGTCATCGTACCATTATATCGACAGAAGACTAGCACAAAATAAAGCAAAAAAGGGACGATCGTCCTGGAGGTGCCGGGGTTTGAACCCGGGACTTCTCACATGCGAAGCGAGCGCTCTACCACTGAGCTACACCCCCGCCACGACAGGTAAGTTTAATACCGCGTTCTTTCCTGCTCATTTGGCTTTATTAATAATATTAAAATATCTAATTGCTTCTCATTAAATCCAATTATTTGGGCATCGCGGCTTATTGCTCTTTGACTTATCACGGAAATGCGCTGATTTATTCCGTTAACAAAATGGCGACGATGCCTGAATAGAACTGCGATCTTACACGCGCAGTGCCGAGTCATCCTACCATTATATCGACAGAACACTAGCACAAAATAAAGCAAAAAAAGGACGATCGTCCTGGAGGTGCCGGGGTTTGAACCCGGGACTTCTCACATGCAAAGCGAGCGCTCTACCACTGAGCTACACCCCCGCCACGACAGGTAAGTTTAATACCGCGTTCTTTCCTGCTCATTTGGCTTTATTAATAATAATAAAATATAATTGCTTCTCATTAAATCCAATTATTTGGGCATCGCGGCTTTATGCTCTTTGACTTATCACGGAAATGCGCCAATTTATTCCATTAACAAAATGGCGACGATGCCTGAATAGAACTGCGATCTTACACGCGCAGTGCCGAGTCACCGTACCATCATATCGACAGAACGCTAGCACAAAATAAAGCAAAGGACGATCGTCCTGGAGGTGCCGGGGTTGGAACCCGGGACTTCTCACATGCAAAGCGAGCGCTCTACCACTGAGCTACACCCCCGCCACGACAGGTAGGTTTAATACCGCGTTCTTTCCTGCTCATTTGGCTTATTAATAATAATAAAATATCTAATTGCTTCTCATTAAATCCAATTATTTGGGCATCGCGGCTTTATGCTCTTTGACTTATCACGGAAATGCGCCAATTTATTCCATTAACAAAATGGCGACGATGCGTGAATAGAACTGCGATCTTACACGCGCAGTGCCGAGTCATCGTACCATTATATCGACAGAACACTAGCACAAAATAAAGCAAAAAAAGGACGATCGTCCTGGAGGTGCCGGGGTTTGAACCCGGGACTTCTCACATGCAAAGCGAGCGCTCTACCACTGAGCTACACCCCCGCCACGACAGGTAAGTTTAATACCGCGTTCTTTCCTGCTCATTTGGCTTTATTATTAATAATAAAATATCTAATTGCTTCTCATTAAATCCAATTATTTGGGCATCGCGGCTTTATGCTCTTTGACTTATCACGGAAATGCGCCAATTTATTCCATTAACAAAATGGCGACGATGTCTGAACAGAACTGCGATCTTACACGCGCAGTGCCGAGTCATCGTACCATTATATCGACAGAACACTAGCACAAAGTAAAGCAAAGAAAAGGACGATCGTCCTGGAGGTGCCGGGGTTTGAACCCGGGACTTCTCACATGCGAAGCGAGCGCTCTACCACTGAGCTACACCCCCGCCACGACAGGTAAGTTTAATAACGCGTTCTTTCCTGCTCATTTGGCTTTATTAATAATAATAAAATATGTAATTGCTTCTCATTCAATCCAATTATTTGGGCATCGCGACTTTATGCTCTTTGCCTTATCACGGAAATGCGCCAATTTATTCCATTAACAAAATTGCGACGATGTCTGAACAGAACTGCGATCTTACACGCGCAGTGCCGAGTCATCGTACCATCATATCGACAGAACGCTAGCACAAAATAAAGCAAACAAAGGACGATCGTCCTGGAGGTGCCGGGGTTTGAACCCAGGACTACTCACATGCAAAGCGAGCCCTCTACCACTGAGCTACACCCCCGCCACGACAGGTAAGTTTAATACCGCGTTCTTTCCGGCTCATCTGGCTTTATTAATAATAATAAAATATCTAATTGCCTCTCATTAAATCCAATTATTTGGGCATCGCGGCTTTATGCTCTTTGACATATCACGGAAATGCGCCAATTTATTCCATTAACAAAATGGCGAGGATGTCTGAACAGAACTGCGATCTTACACGCGCAGTGCCAAGTTATCGTACCATCATATCGACAGAACGCTAGAACAAAATAAAGCAAACAAAGGACGATCGTCCTGGAGGTGCCGGGGTTTGAACCCAGGACTACTCACATGCAAAGCGAGCCCTCTACCACTGAGCTACACCCCCGCCACGACAGGTAAGTTTAATACCGCGTTCTTTCCTGCTCATTTGGCTTTATTAATAATAATAAAATATAATTGCTTCTCATTAAATCCAATTATTTGGCCATCGCGGCTTTATGCTCTTTGACTTATCACGGAAATGCGCCAATTTATTCCATTAAAAATGGCGACGATGCCTGAATAGAACTGCGATCTTACACGCGCAGTGCCGAGTCACCGTACCATCATATCGACAGAACGCTAGCCCAAATTAAAGCAAACAAAGGACGATCGTCCTGGAGGTGCCGGGGTTGGAACCCGGGACTTCTCACATGCAAAGCGAGCGCTCTACCACTGAGCTAGACCCCCGCCACGACAGGTAAGTTTAATAACGCGTTCTTACCTCCTCATTTGGCTTTATTAATAATAATAAAATATCTAATTGCTTCTCATTAAATAAAATTATTTGGGCATCGCGGCTTTATCCTCTTTGACTTATCACGGAAATGCGCCAATTTATTCCATTAACAAAATGGCGACGATGCCTGAATAGAACTGCGATCTTACACGCGCAGTGCCGAGTCATCGTACCATTATATCGACAGAACACTAGCACAAAATAAAGCAAAAAAGGGACGATCGTCCTGGAGGTGCCGGGGTTTGAACCCGGGACTTCTCACATGCGAAGCGAGCGCTCTACCACTGAGCTACACCCCCGCCACGACAGGTAAGTTTAATACCGCGTTATTTCCTGCTCATTTGGCTTTATTAATAATATTAAAATATGTAATTGCTTCTCATTAAATCCAATTATTTGGGCATCGCGGCTTTATGCTCTTTGACTTATCATGGAAATGCGCTGATTTATTCCGTTAACAAAATGGCGACGATGCCTGAATAGAACTGCGATCTTACACGCGCAGTGCCGAGTCATCCTACCATTATATCGACAGAACACTAGCACAAAATAAAGCAAAAAAAGGACGATCGTCCTGGAGGTGCCGGGGTTTGAACCCGGGACTTCTCACATGCAAAGCGAGCGCTCTACCACTGAGCTACACCCCCGCCACGACAGGTAAGTTTAATACCGCGTTCATTCCTGCTCATTTGGCTTTATTAATAATAATAAAATATAATTGCTTCTCATTAAATCCAATTATTTGGGCATCGCGGCTTTATGCTCTTTGACTTATCACGGAAATGCGCCAATTTATTCCATTAAAAATGGCCACGATGCCTGAATAGAACTTCGATCTTACACGCGCAGTGCCGAGTCACCGTACCATCATATCGACAGGACGCTAGCCCAAATTAAAGCAAACAAAGGACGATCGTCCTGGAGGTGCCGGGGTTGGAACCCGGGGCTTCTCACATGCAAAGCGAGCGCTCTACCACTGAGCTACACCCCCGCCACGACAGGTAGGTTTAATACCGCGTTCTTTCCTGCTCATTTGGCTTTATTAATAATAATAAAATATCTAATTGCTTCTCATTAAATCCAATTACTTGGGCATCGCGGCTTTATGCTCTTTGACTTATCACGGAAATGCGCCAATTTATTCCATTAACAAAATGGCGACGATGCGTGAATAGAACTGCGATCTTACACGCGCAGTGCCGAGTCACCGTACCATTATATCGACAGAACACTAGCAGAAAATAAAGCAAAAAAAGGACGATCGTCCTGGAGGTGCCGGGGTTTGAACTCGGGACTTCTCACATGCGAAGCGAGCGCTCTACCACTGAGCTACACCCCCGCCACGACAGGTAAGTTTAATACCGCGTTCTTTCCTGCTCATTTGGCTTTGTTAATAATAATAAAATATCTAATTGCTTCTCATTAAATCCAATTATTTGGGCATCGCGGCTTTATGCTCTTTGACTTATCACGGAAATGCGCCAATTTATTCCATTAACAAAATGGCGACGATGCCTGAATAGAACTGCGATCTTACATCCGCAGTGCCGAGTCATCGTACCATTATATCGACAGAACACTAGCACAAAATAAAGCAAAAAAAGGACGATCGTCCTGGAGGTGCCGGGGTTTGAACCCAGGACTACTCACATGCAAAGCGAGCCCTCTACCACTGAGCTACACCCCCGCCACGACAGTTAAGTTTAATACCGCGTTCTTTCCTGCTCATCTGGCTTTATTAATAATAATAAAATATGTAATTGCTTCTCATTCAATCGATTTATTTGGGTATCGCGACTTTATGCTCTTTGCTTTATCACGGAAATGCGCCAATTTATTTCATTAACAAAATTGCGACGATGTCTGAACAGAACTGCGATCTTACACGCGCAGTGCCGAGTCATCGTACCATGATATCGACAGAACACTAGCACAAAATAAAGCAAAAAAATCACAGCATATCCACGGAGTGAATGATGATGAGTGGGCGAAGCTGCGGAGGTTCATCGGTAAACCGTGAATCTTCCGTGAATTCTGCCCAGTACATCATCACCGACGTGAGATCGGGCGCGTTTATACTAAAGGTTCGATGAGTTATGACGACTTGCAGCTCACTTTAATTTTACATGTACGCTGTGAATTTTCATTGTTTAGAAAACCATTGCTTTAGAAAACATCTGGCGTCTTTCGTTAAGCAACTGGCGTGTTTTCATTTTGCTTTAGAAACATCTGGCGTTCTTTCGTTTTGCTTTCACAAAACATCTGGCGTCTTTCGTTGGTTTATTTCATCAATCAACGGCGTTTTGAACAAAATTTTATTGTTTAATGACGCACAGGAGAAATCTCACCAGGCACTACCTTGGAGGTAAACAATGGCTGCTAATGGGAATGAGAGACAGAAGAAATCGGCTTTTAGCTAACACTTACACTTCTACTTCTACCAACGTTTCCTACTGGAACATGCCAATGGCTGCTAATGGGGAATGAGAGACAGAAGAATTCGGCTTTTAGTTAACGCGCACGCTGCGAATTTTTTATTGTTCAACAACGCACAGGAAAAATCTCCCACCGGCACCACCTTGGAGGTCAAAGCGTAAGATTGGTTACACACTACGACTACTACTACGACTACGAGGGACGAACGGGTGCCGCCTTAAGGAGCTTCGCCCCTAAAAGGACGATCGTCCTGGAGGTGCCGGGGTTGGAACCCGGGACTTCTCACATGCAAAGCGAGCGCTCTACCACTGAGCTACACCCCCGCCACGAGAGGTAAGTTTAATAACGCGTTCTTTCCTGCTCATTTGCCTTTATTAATAATAATAAAATATGTAATTGCTTCTCATTCAATCCAATTATTTGGGCATCGCGGCTTTATGCTCTTTGACTTATCACGGAAATGCGCCAATTTATTCCATTAACAAAATTGCGACGATGTCTGAACAGAACTGCGATCTTACACGCGCAGTGCCGAGTCATCGTACCATCATATCGACAGAACACTAGCACAAAATAAAGCAAAAAAAGGGGGATCGTCCTGGAGGTGCCGGGGTTTGAACCCGGGACTTCTCACATGCAAAGCGAGCGCTCTACGACTGAGTCACAACCCCGCCACGACTGCTAAGTTTAATAACGCGTTCTTTCCTGCTCATTTGCCATTATTAATAATAATAAAATATGTAATTGCTTCTCATTCAATCCAATTATTTGGGCATCGGGACTTTATGCTCTTTGCCTTATCACGGAAATGCGCCAATTTATTCCATTAACAAAATTGCGACGATGTCTGAACAGAACTGCAATCTTACACGCGCAGTGCCGAGTCATCGTACCATCATATCGACAGAACACTAGCACAAAATAAAGCAAAAAAAAGGGCGATCGTCCTGGAGGTGCCGGGGTTTGAACCCGGGACTTCTCACATGCAAAGCGAGCGCTCTACCACTGAGCCACACCCCCGCCACGACAGGTAAGTTTAATAACGCGTTCTTTCCTGCTCATTTGCCTTTATTAATAATAATAAAATAAGTAATTGCTTCTCATTCAATCCAATTATTTGGGCATCGCGACTTTACGCTCTTTGCCTTAGCACGGAAATGCGCCAATTTATTCCATTAACAAAATTGCGACGATGTCTGAACAGAACTGCGATCTTACACACGCAGTGCCGAGTCATCGTACCATGATATCGACAGAACACTAGCACAAAATAAAGCAAAAAAGGACGATCGTCCTGGAGGTGCCGGGGTTTGAACCCGGGACTTCTCACATGCAAAGCGAGCGCTCTACCACTGAGCCACACCCCTGACACGACAAGTAAGTTTAATAACGCGTTCTTTCCTGCTCATTTGCCTTTATTAATAATAATAAAATATGTAATTGCTTCTCAATCAATCGAATTATTTGGGCATCGCGACTTTATGCTCTTTGCCTTATCACGGAAATGCGCCAATTTATTCCATTAACAAAAGTGCGACGATGTCTGAACAGAACTGCGATCTTACACGCGCAGTGCCGAGTCATCGTACCATCATATCGACAGAACACTAGCACAAAATAAAGCAAAAAAGGACGATCGCCCTGGATGTGCCGGGGTTTGAACCCGGAACTTCTCACATGCAAAGCGAGCGCTGTACCACTGAGCTGCACCCCCGCCACGACAGGTAAGTTTAATAACGCGTTCTTTCCTGCTCATTTGTCTTTATTAATAATAATATGTAATTGCTTCTCATTCAATCCAATTATTTGGGCATCGCGACTTTATGCTCTTTGCCTTATCACGGAAATGCGCCAATTTATTCCATTAACAAAATTGCGACGATGTCTGAACACAACTGCGATCTTACACGCGCAGTGCCGAGTCATCGTACCATGATATCGACAGAACACTAGCACAAAATAAAGCAAAAAAGGACGATCGTCCTGGAGGTGCCGGGGTTTGAACCCGGGACGTCTCACATGCAAAGCGAGCGCTCTACCACTGAGCCACACCCCCGCCACGACAGGTAAGTTTAATAACGCGTTCTCTGCTGCTCATTTGCCTTTATTAATAATAATAAAATATGTAATTGCTTCTCATTCAATCCAATTATTTGGGCATCGCGACTTTATGCTCTTTGCCTTATCAGGGAAATGCGCCAATTTATTCCATTAACAAAATTGCGACGATGTCTGAACAGAACTGCGATCTTACACGCGCAGTGCCGAGTCATCGTACCATCATATCGACAGAACACTAGCACAAAATAAAGCAAAAAAAGGGCGATCGTCCTGGAGGTACCGGGGTTTGAACCCGGGACTTCTCACATGCAAAGCGAGCGCTCTACCACTGAGCCACACCCCCGACACGACAGGTCAGTTTAATACCGCGTTCTTTCCTGCTCATTTGGCTTTATTAATAATAATAAATTATCTAATTGCTTCTCATTAAATCCAATTATTTGAGCATCGCGGCTTTATGCTCTTTGACTTATCACGGAAATGCGCCAATTTATTCCATTAACAAAATTGCGACGATGTCTGAACAGAACTGCGATCTTACACGCGCAGTGCCGAGTCATCGTACCATCATATCGACAGAACACTAGCACAAAATAAAGCAAAAAAATCACAGCATATCCACGGAGTGAATGATGATGAGTGGGCGAAGCTGCGGAGGTTCATCGGTAAACCGTGAATCTTCCGTGAATTCTGCCCAGTACATCATCACCGACGCGTTTATACTAAAGGTTCGATGAGTTATGACGACTTGCAGCTCACTTTAATTTTACATCTACGCTGTGAATTTTCATTGTTTAGAAAACCATTGCTTTAGAAACATCTGGCGTTCTTTCGTTTTGCTTTTACAAAACATCTGGCGTCTTTCGTTGGTTTATTTCATCAATCAACGGCGTTTTGAACAAAATTTTTATTGTTTAATCACGCACAGGAGAAATCTCACGAGGCACTACCTTGGAGGTAAACAATGGCTGCTAATGGGAATGAGAGACAGAAGAAGTCGGCTTTTAGCTAACACTTACACTTCTACTTCTACTAACGTTTCCTACTGGAACATGCCAATGGCTGCTAATTGGGAATGAGAGACAGAAGAATTCGGCTTTTAGTTAAAGCGCGCGCTGCGAATATTTTATTGTTCAACAACGCACAGGAAAAATCTCCCACCGGCACCACCTTGGAGGTCAAAGCGTAAGACTGGTTACGCACTACGACTACTATGACTACGACTACGAGGGACGAACGGGTGCCGCCTAAAGGAGCTTCGCCCCTAAAAAAAGACGATCATCCTGGAGGTGCCGGGGTTTGAACCCGGGACTTCTCACATGCGAAGCGAGCGCTCTACCACTGAGCTACACCCCCGCCACGACAGGTAAGTTTAATACCGCGTTCTTTCCTGCTCATTTAGCTTTATTAATAATAATAAATTATCTAATTGCTTCTCATTAAATCCAATTATTTGAGCATCGCGGCTTTATGCTCTTTGACTTATCACGGAAATGCGCCAATTTATTCCATTAACAAAATTGCGACGTTGTCTGAACAGAACTGCGATCTTACACGCGCAGTGCCGAGTCATCGTACCATCATATCGACAGAACACTAGGACAAAATAAAGCAAAAAAAAGGGCGATCGTCCTGGAGGTGCCGGGGTTTGAACCCGGGACTTCTCACATGCAAAGCGAGCGCTCTACCACTGAGCCACACCCCCGCCACGACAGGTAAGTTTAATAACGCGTTCTTTCCTGCTCATTTGTCTTTATTAATAATAATAAAATATGTAATTGCTTCTGATTCAATCCAATTATTTGGGCATCGCGACTTGATGCTCTTTCCCTTATCAAGGAAATGCGCCAATTTATTCCATTAACAAAATTGCGACGATATCTGAACAGAACTGCGATCTTACACGCGCAATGCCGAGTCATCGTACCATCATATCGACAGAACACTAGCACAAAATAAAGCAAAAAAAGGGCGATCGTCCTGGAGGTGCCGGGGTTTGAACCCGGGACTTCTCACATGCAAAGCGAGCGCTCTACCACTGAGCCACACCCCCGCCACGACAGGTAAGTTTAATAACGCGTTCATTCCTGCTCATTTGCCTTTATTAATAATTATAAAATATGTAATTGCTTCTCATTCAATCCAATTATTTGGGCATCGCGACTTTATGCTCTTTGCGTTATCACGGAAATGCACCAATTTATTCCATTAACAAAATTGCGACGATGTCTGAACAGAACTGCGATCTTACACGCGCAGTGCCGAGTCATCGTACCATCATATCGACAGAACACTAGCACAAAATAAAGCAAAAAAGGACGATCGTCCTGGAGGTGCCGGGGTTTGAACCCGGGACTTCCCACATGCAAAGCGAGCGCTCTACCACTGAGCCACACCCCCGCCACGACAGGTAAGTTTAATAACGCGTTCTTTCCTGCTCATTTGCCTTTATTAATAATAATAAAATATGTAATTGCTTCTCATTCAATCCAATTATTTGGGCATCGCGACTTTATGCTCTTTGCCTTATCACGGAAATGCGCCAATTTATTCCATTAACAAAATTGCGACGATGTCTGAACAGAACTGCGATATTACACGCGCAGTGCCGAGTCATCGTAGCATCATGTCGACAGAACACTAGCACAAAATAAAGCAAAAAAAGAACGATCATCCTGGAGGTGCCGAGGTTTGAAACCGTGACTTCTCACATGCGAAGCGAGCGCTCTACCACTGAGCCACACCCCCGCACGTCAGGTAAGTTTAATAACGCGTTCCTTCCTGCTCATTTGTCTTTATTAATAATATAAAATTTGTAATTGCTTCTCATTCAATCCAATTATTTGGGCATCGCGACTTTTTGCTCTTTGCCTTATCACGGAAATGCGCCAATTTATTCCATTAACAAAATTGCGACGATGTCTGAACAGAACTGCGATCTTACAAGCGCAGTGCCGAGTCATCGTACGATCATATCGACAGAACACTAGCACAAAATAAAGCAAAAAAAGGGCGATCGTCTTGGAGGTGCCGGGGTTTGAACCCGGGACTTCTCACATGCAAAGAGAGCGCTCTACCACTGAGCCACACCCTTTTTTTTTTCTTTATTCCCGACTTACACATTTGAAGTCACTGGTTACATACATAAAACGCGTCGGCCACGCTTTGGCCAACACGAGATTAAAATTGTTTCATGCAGATTAACTCATCGAGCACAGAAATCCACACCGGTGTGTCAGGGAGCGTGCGAAGCACCTCTCTCAAACGCACCACGCTTTCAATAAAGTGATCACGAACAGGACGAACAACCTGGTGAACATGTTCAAATTCCGTTTTCGTTCTCCACAAGGCGTGGAGGCCCAGGAGCATAAATAAATCATAAGGAATGTCCTCTGATGCGTCTACCGG
>NW_023615225.1:0-17935 GCF_013339695.2 Rhipicephalus sanguineus
ATGCCACGCTCATGGTGTGCTCGCGGCCGGTTTGCTAGCTTGGTATACCCCATAATTGTTATTTCAGAACATTAATGGCAGGTGGTAACATGAAGATCGTGACATGCATGTCGTGTAGGCCATGATTTACATGCATTGCTCATAGTGAGCCCGCGGCCGTTTCGCAAGCTTGATATACACCAAAATTGGTATTGCGTGACGTGACTGTATGACGAATATAAATTGCAGGTGGCGACATGAAAACCATGACATGCACTTCATGTACAGCATGATTTACATGCCACGGGATCGAATCCCGGCTGCATTTTCGATGGAGGCGAAAATGTTAGAGTCCCGTATACTTAGATTTAGGAGCACGTTAAAGAACCCCAAGTGGTCGAAATTTCCGGAGCCCTCTACTACGGTGTCCCTCATAATCATATCGTGGTTTTGGGACGCTAAACCCCAGATATTATAATTACTATTATTGATTTACATGCCAGACTTATGGTGCGCTCGCGGCGGTTTCCCCGGCTTGATATACGCCAAAACTGGGATTGCGTGACATGACTGTATGACGAGCATAAATCACAGGTGGTAACATGACAGTCGAGAAATGCATGTCCTGTAGGGCATGATTTACATGTCATGCTCATGGTGGGCTCGCGGCCGTTTCGCTAGCTTGGTATACCCCAAGATTGGTATTTCGTGACGTGACTGTACGACGAACATAAATTACAATTGTTAAATTTGAAAATCATGACATGCATGTCGTGTAGGGCTGGATTTACATGCCACGCTCATGGTCTGCTCGCGGCTGTTTCGCTAGCTTGACATACACCAATACTGGTACTCTGCGACGCGACTGTATGATGAACACTAATGGCAGGTGGTGACATTACAGTCATGACACGCATTTCATGTACAGCATGATTTACATGCCACGTTCACGGCGCGCTCGCGGCCGTTTCCCTAGCTTGATATACACCAAAACTGGTATTGCGCGGCGTGACTGTATGACGAGCACAAATGACAGGTCCGAACACGTAAATCATAACATGCATGCCATGTACGGCATGATTTACATGACACTGTCTTGGTGCACTTCCGGCCGTTTTGTTAACTGGATATGCACCGAAATTGGTATGGCATGACATGAGTGCGGGACGAACATAAATGACAGGTCCTGCATTGTATGTACTAGAATATACGTTTGATATTATGAAATTTGTACATGCATGCATGCATGCATGACAAACATGGGATATATAGTGAGCTAGATGTCCTTGAATGACTTTATTTTTCTCAAAGAGAAACAAGGACATGTATGCAGCTGTCTGTTGGCTGCTTCGCATTACATCGATTCCCACAGTGCGTGGGATTTGCCGGATTTTTTCATGTCATGACATGTGAATGGTGTTCCTCATACTTTCATGTTCTCCTATGCCAATTTCGGTATATATTGAGTTAAGGAGACAACCAGAAGAGCGCCCATGCGTAGGCGGAAAGATAGATAAGATAGATAGATAGATAGATAGATAGATAGATAGATAGATAGATAGATAGATAGATAGATAGATAGATAGATAGATAGATAGATAGATAGATAGATAGATAGATAGATAGATAGATAGATAGATAGATAGATAGATAGATAGATAGATAGATAGATAGATAGATAGACGGACGGACGGACGGACGGATGGATGGATGGATGGATGGATGGATGGATGGATGGATGGATGGATGGATGGATGGATATAAACTGTCAATGTGCATTTAATTGGCAAAAAAATGCTTCGCATTAAAAAAAAAGAAACAGCGTGTTTTCTCGTCGTCGCGACGCCTGCACTATATGAGAGCTGTTGCGCCTGGCATGCTGCATTCTCTGCCGTGTACACACATCTTAAAATGGGGGTAATATACTGGTGCGTGTCACACGTTATTGAGTGCCACCGACAATACTCGGCACTCCTGATTTTGCCGGAATAAGTTGGAGGATTGGTGCCTAGACGGGACTCTGCATTCTGGGTACATTTGGGTGACGTTCTGTGTTTCCACGAAATAAACCGCGCTTGTGAGGCTGGTGAGCACAACTTCATGAATGGGCTTGTCACTCTCCGCGTGCGTATCCCACTCGTGTTGATAACAACGGCGTCCGCGATAACCAAGGCTCGCTGCGTTGGGCTATCGGATTCTTTTTGCCGAGTTACATGACTCCCTCAGACACGCTGTGTGAAGCAACGCGCGAGGAGATAAAAAAAATTACAAAAAGAGTATAAGCTTTCTTGAATGCATGCCTGCCTTGATGCCTATGACCCTAACGTCCTCCTCTGGCGACCCATTATCGCGTCAGGCGGAGGGCGGTGCTTCTATAGAAGCCGATAATTGGGAGTCTGGTGAAAAGTTCCCGCCGTTCCGCGAAGTGGCCGGATGCGGAGTGCGAGAACAACTGTTTTAGCCGAATAGCTTTTTTTTTTTTTTTGAAGAAATCCGTTTCTGCATGTTGATGGCGTTTATGGCAGCAAAGACAGAAACTAGAAATAAGCGCAGCTCGCTTGTAACTATCGCGCAGTGCTTAGCATCCCAGGCGCTTCAATAAAACATTAAATGGCGCTCACCTGAAGGAACAATTAAGAACCCATTAAATTATGTGGTGTGACGTGTCAGAATCACAATGCGATTGCGAGGCAAGCCACAGTGGGGGACACCGCCCCGCCTTGGTGGTGTAGTTGTTACGCCGCTAGACTGTTGACCTGAAGGTCGCGGGATCGAATCTCGATGGCGGCGAAATGCTCGAGGCCTGTATGCTTAGATTTAGGTGCACGATAAAGAACACCAGGTGGTCGAAAACGGCGTCCCCCATAATGATATCGTGCGCTTGGGACATAAAACCCCGACAATTATTATTACTAGTAAGGGACACCATAATAATTTGGTCGCTTTTTTTAACGTGCACCGAAGTAATTACTACACGGGTGTCTGCATCACAACGCGGCCGCCGTGACAGTGTGTCGATGGCGGCTCACCAACCCTGCAGGTGGCGCGCTAGTTGTGGCGTTCAAGCGAGAATAAATTGCGAGCTGATGGAAATAAGCCGCAGTCGTTGTTTAACGGGCAGCACAATCTGCTAATTATGGTGGTGGTCGTGCCTGCCGATAATTACGATGATAACTTTTAAGGAACTAGCCACAGCCTCTGCGGGGAACCGACATGAAATATGAGGGGCGCGGTCGGAGAATTTAAGGGTATAGCCATGAAGCAGACTGAAGGGAGCCAACAAGGTCAACCTGCTCCTTACGGCCCTGGCTTGTATAAAAGAGAAAATACTCGTGTAGCAGTAAAGCCACTGAGAGGTACAAAAAAGGACAGCGAAAAGCAGTTAATAATAATATCGCGGGTTTTACGTCCCAAAACCACGATATGATTACGAGAGACGCCGTAGTGGAGGGCTCCGGAAATTTCGACCATCTGGTGTCCTTTAACGTGCACCTAAATTTAGTACACGGGCCTCTACCATTTCGCCTCCATCGAAATAGGACCGCCGTGGCCGGGATCGAACCCGCGACCTTCGGGTCAGCAGCCGAGCACCGTAACCGCTACACCAGCGCGGCGGAGGACGAAAAGCAGTTTAGCAGCTAGGCGACGCACACTGTGTAATTCATGTGAAGCAGAACTTCGGTCAAATAAATGCTATAAGAGTGTTCGTCTTCTGCAGGGGCGTAGCCAGAAATTTTTTTCGGAGGGGGGGGGGGGGGTTCAACAATAGTGTATGTATGTTCGTGCCTGCGTTTGTATGTGCGCATGTATATATACGCAAGCAAAACTGAAAAATTTCGGGGGGGGGGGGGGGGTGTTTGACCCCCCCCCCCCCCCCTGGCTACGTCCCTGGTCTTCTGCATTGCGGCGAATGAGCCATGCGAGGAAGCCCACGGGAGTGAACCTCCACGCGGGTGTCCGGGATCGGCCCGTTTCGCTTTAAACCACCCAGAGGTCGAAATTTAGTTGTGTTGGGCAAGTTGTGCACGTGTCTACAACGAACACGTAGCCATGAAAATTTTTCGAAATGGTGCCGTAATAGCGCAGTTAGACGCGTTTGATGCTCGAAACGCGGCTACCGATCCCTTCGCTCTTTCCTACGCTCGTCGGCTGGTCTCTTCTCCCAAAGCCCTCCTCGCCGAACGCCCCTTCCAATCTCACGTGACATACCGTCATCGCTGACGCGCTCTTCGAAACAGCATGCACTTCCGGTCGGTCGCCGCGACTCCGTCAACTCCGTGCTTCTCGGCGAAGCGCTGTTGTTGCCGTGCCGGCCCGTGCTCCTACGAATCGTGCCGGTATGGACCCTGTGCTGCGCGCACGCCTTCACAGGATCGCCAACATGGTAGAAAACGGGAGCCAAACTCCTGCAGCAGGCGTGGGTCGTAATGGTAGTCTTCGGCAGCGAAGTGGCGCCCACAAACACGTACAACACTGCTGCGCTTCGATTGTGCCGTAACTCCGATGCGCTCAAGCCATGCATTTCGCAAGGTGACATCACGAAGTAACACGTGTCGCGTCTTTTCGTTTTTCCAGTCGCCGCTTTTGCAGCCAAGCACCGCACACCGATGCGTGAAAGCCATCGCAAAACACTGTCTGACCCCCGTATTCTAGAACTTCCCTCCACTCAGCGCTTCACCTTCACTTGATGGATGGATGCTATGAGCGTCCCCTTTATAACGGGGCGGTCACAAGTGTGCCACCAGGCTCGACAAAAAAATCTCTTTCCTTTTTTTTTATGTTGGCCTAGTGCCTCTACTTCGATAAAATCTAGCTTACTACAGGAAAAAAAAACACGTAAATTCTCAGCCCAGTGCTCTGCCCTTTAGGGCAGACTGTCCTTATTTTTTTCCAATATTTGTTTTTACCCTTTCTCTGTAATTTTCTGCCACCAATACTCTAACCGTCTCTTATTAAATGCGAAGCATTTCTTAGCGAACCTCTGGCACTTTGAGCGTTTCTATCTACGTATCTATCTATCTATCTATCTAGCCGCCTACGTCTGGGTGCTCTCATGATCGCCTTCTTAACTTGGTGTAGACCAAAATTTGCATGGAGGGGGGGTAAGAGGATTTGACGAACACTATTGCCGGGTCATGACATGAATAACGTTAAAATACTGTCGCGTACGTCGTCAAACCCTTTCCACTAGACACGTGTGGCACATACCCGTTTACCACGGGCCGCGGTGTACGGGTATGCGCCACAGGTGATTGACAGTTTATATCTATCCAGGAACGCCGAGAACAGACATTGGTAACTTAAATGCTAGAGCGTTAAGGAAAACCAACATCGGCAGCGTTGACTAAACGAATGGAAAGAACGAAAATTAGGATCCCAGCAGGAATCGAACCCAAGCATTCTGCGTGGCAATCAGGTATTCTACCACTGATCCACGCCAGGTCTATAAACTGGTTTGTAAAAACAGCCTACGCAGGCGTAATATCGGTGAAACGTCAATTGTGGTTGTGGTGCCGGCTATATAATTTTACAAGAAACCAATAAACACTACATGGTACTCCTACGATGTGTACTCCTACGATACAGACGTCATATCATATTAACGTCTGTAGTTCCAGTGTTGGCTCCGCTTTTATAGCAGTCTAATAAACGTTATGTTTGTATTTCTATGATTCAACAAGCTATATTGAAGCATTGCTCCACCCCGGAGGAATGCATTAACGAAAGTTACATATGATATCTACATCACCGCAGCGTAAGGTGCATTTCGTGCACCAGAACGACGCAGTGTCCTCTTCCTTTCTTACGAGGCTGGGCGATGTCCTCATGCTGACCGAGGAAGATGCCAGACTGATTGACAGCCGCTTTGTAGACTAGGCTACGTAGGCCACATACGCCCAGATAGTCTACGAATACGACAAACACCATCCACCGATCTTGGTCTACGTAGCACTATCCAGGCCTACCAGCCTGGACGGCCTATACCTCACCAACGCGAAGGGTGGCTTCAGGTTGCGACATGTCGCTGGCTCTGTCGACAGACAATTTGTCGACGAAATGACCGAGGCATCCACAAATTCCAACAGCTCTATTGTACCACATACTTCACTACACATGGACCCCTCGTCACCACGATCACGACCGCATCTATATATAACAAGTCATGACCAGCTGCTGGTGCTCACTGATCACGGTGATGATGCCCGTGTTCAAGAACTGTCAAGAACTTCTTGCACACATGCACACGGGTTGGTCAAACGTGCATGCGTTCTCGGGACACGTATAAGCACTACATATCAGCTTACCGCTTCTGGTTTTGGTAATACCCACGTTGCCATTGGCAGCGTTACCTAACCGTAAACAACTGGTTATATAACACATATGCGGCTCTTCAACACACACACACACACATATATATATATATATATATATATATATATATATATATATATATATATATATATATATATTGTAATGCAGAGAAACGAGAGACATAGACACAACGCCTGTTCAATAGGCCGGCTGTTCTATTCTCTGCCTCGTCTTTCTCTTCCTCGTGCTGGTCAAGCACGAGGGCCCAAGCTAGGCTGCCGCTCATCGTCATGACACTCGGCCATGACTGCGAAAGGGCGAAGCCACAGACAATGTCTCTGGTGGCCGATGCTGGCTGTGTCGCTGTGGTCGTTCGCTACAGTTCTGGCGCGTGGCTTGGAGCTTTGCCGATGACGCTTCTGGTGGGCGGCATTGGCTGCATCTCGGTGGTCTGGCCCAGCCAGGCTGCGATTTCGTTCGGGGATCTGGCAGAAGTGTATCTGGAGGACGAGACTGGCTACATCGTTGTGGTCGGTCTCGGCCACGCAGGGATTTTTCGTGGACAGCTGCCATCGATACCTTTCGCGGCGGTCTTCGACTATGTCGTGGAGAAAGCGGCAGACGCGGCACGGCCAAAGAGGCTTGCCGGACCAGCATCCGAGACGGCACACCGGGAGTCTTGGCTGAGGGTTGTACAGCAGGCTTCTTCGGGATAGAAGATAGTATGTCAATGGGCTGTCGGATTATCGACAGGGCAACATTCTTGCGCTTGTCCCGGAGATCCTTGTCACTCAACATGAGGTGACCGGGTGCGCATTCGGCTAAGGAATGCTCTCGAAGCAGCAGAAGCGGCTCCGGTGGGTCTGCGAGCACAGTGGTGTCACTGGTGTGTGTCATCGGCTCTTCCGGTACCTTCGCGAAAGGCAGGCCAGGCACGAGAGGTGCTGGAACCTGAGCGAAGGTAGTCGTGGTCTCTGGCAACGTCGCGGAACTCGAGATACTCGGCGGAAAACTCTGATCGCGGCAGGTGTCGATGTCTGCCCCGCCGCCTTCTGCGTTGCCCTCGCTAGAGAGGCTGCTGCGGGTGTCTTCCACGCCGAGGTTGCGTCCATCATGAAATTCGTCGTCTAGCACAGGGATGAATACCTTCGCCTCTTCCGGTGCCTGCACTGTAGGCGTGCAAAGCACGAAAGGAGCTGGTGTCTGTATGTGCTCCAGCAGCAAAGACGCAACTGGGGGCCCATTATCTAACTGAGTCGAATGAGGAGTGCCAACGCAGGCCGCTCTACGGTGGTGGTGAGCTTTATCTCTGAAGGAGGGCAGGTTGGTGGACGCCCGATCGGCACCGTCGTGGTGGTGTGTCGCAGCGTTCCCATCCGCGGTAGAGTCTGGGTCTGCAGAGATAGGGTCGGATGAATCGAAAAGCGGGCGAAATACATAAGTAAACCTGGCGCACCATTCAGTCCAGGATTGTTGTTTGACGCCTTCGTAGTTGTGCCATGCCTTGGCAGCATCGCGAAGGCGGTCGATGGCCACCAGCCATTTCCGATGATCCGGCCAGGCATGGCGGGCGGCGAGGTCGTTTACTGCTTTGATCCACAGAACGGCATTATCCTGGAATCCTCGGAACTCCGGTAGTTCCGATGCAACCGCTGATGGTAATGTGGACTGCAAGGATCTGGAGGCTCTGGCGGCGAAACGGTCTAGTTCCTGGGCAAGCAAGGATGTCGCCTGTATGACGTTCGTGGGAAGGTTGAGCGAGGAGCCCGAGGAGCCAGGGGCGATGGCCGTGGAGAATACGGGCCCCCCGGTACTCACGGCGGCGGTTGACAACCCACAGTTTGAAGGCGCCAAGCTGTGAAGCTGTTCGGACAAGCGTGTGGCTGCGCAGATGATCCTCGCAGCATCGTCGGGTGAGCCGCCTGGAGAACCATTGGCTTCGGCCGCGGAATATGTTTTCGTCGCAGCAATCAGCATGGCGATGTCCTCAATCAGGGAAGCGTAGTCAACACGATGAATGGCATCACCGGTAGAACACCGTCGAGTCGCCGAGGAGGCCTGGACGCCTTCCCCGGACGGTGCTTGTAGCGCCGGCAGGTAAGCGGGTGTCGAGGAGGCTTGGACGCCGTCCCCGCCAAACTGTGCTTCCTGCGGCGGCGGGCTTGCGGTTTCCATGCCCTAGGAAGCGTGGACGGCGTTCCTTGACTGGCGGCTCCACAAAGCCGAAGACAGACGAGCACAGGCGGTTTCTGCCTTAAGGCTCCGTGTTTGACGACTGCGCCATTGTAATGCAGAGAAACGAGAGACATAGACACAACGCCTGTTCAATAGGCCGGCTGTTCTATTCTCTGCCTCGTCTTTCTCTTCCTCGTGCTGGTCAAGCACGAGGGCCCAAGCTAGGCTGCCGCTCATCGTCATGACAATATATATATATATATATATATATATATATATATATATATATATATATATATATATATATATATATATATATATATATATATATATATATATATGCGTATAAAATTTAGAGAAATCTTTAGCGTCATTTTGTAACGTGTCGCTAAGTAAAGAAAGACCTACCCGGCGCATGCTTCGCATAACATCGACTCCCACGGTACGTGGGATCTGCCGAAATTTTTTATTTCAATCGCGGGTTTGTTCAGCTTTCCATTGTTGTCCCTAAAACACAAGGCTTCATGTAGGCTCGTGCCCAAACGTACACCTGGGTGGATGTCTCCACATTCAATCAGAACATGCTCCGCCGTTTCCCTATCTTCCCCGCAGCAAGTGCATTGTTCTTCTTCTTTACTGAATCTCGCTTTATAACTACGCTTTCTAGGCAACCCGTTCTCGCTTCAAACAGTAAAGCGCTTCACCTTGAATTATCGTAAAATGCCTCCCTCCTTATTTCATTTTTGCCCTTTCGGTTGTTACTCAAAGCCGGTTTTTTCTCCATAGCTGCCATCCAGTAAATCCTCTCCGCCTCTCTGACTTTTCGCTTAACGCTCTTTCTTGACATACTGCTTACACTGCCAGCCTCACACTAGTGAGCCTCCTAGTTCTTTTTGTCCACTGTGTGTCCACACTCTTCCTATACAAATAAGCGAACACCTTTTCTGCCCATCTACTCTCCTTCATATTCCTTAGCCTTTCTTCGAACCTTATTTTGCTCTGAGCTTCCTTCGCCTCAAAACCTGCCCATCCCATATCGCCCTTTACAGCCTCATTTGTCGTCTTCCCGTGAGCGCCCAACGCGAGGCGTCCCACAGTCCTTTGATTTATATCCATTCCCGATTGCACCTCTGCCCGCGTGCCGCACCACTGAGTTCCCAAAAGTAAGCCCCGCAACCATTACACCTTTCCACAGACCTCGAAGCACCTCGTACGTATTGTATTCCCGCAACGCTTGGTGCTTCATTATTGCAGCATTCCTCTTTCCTTTTGCTGCCGAGGCTTTTTCCTCTACCTCCATGTATCTATCACTCTCATTTACCCATACTCCGAGGTACTTGTATTCGCTTACCCTCGGTATTTCTTGGCCTTGTATTGACAGCGTCTGATCACAGGGATCATTGAATACCATCAATCCACACTTCGTTACACTAAATCCTATCCCTAGAGCTTCCCCTTCCGCGTATATCCGCCAGCCGCTGTATATCGTCTCGACTGTCTGCAAATAAGACGATATCGTCCGCATAAAATAAACCTGGAAGCTTCTGCTCAATCATCACGCCGCCCTGTTTGTGTGACAAATTAAAACCAACGTTGCTACCTTCTAGCGCTTTTTCCATACTCACCATGAAAGTGGATCGGAGGGACAACAATCTCGGCCAGAACAAGTAACATCTTCAGAAGCGCGGCGTCATTTTTAGTCGAGAAGCGGCGCTATGCTCAACTCGGTCAAGTGAAGGACAAAACTCGAGGCTCGTTTCAGAATGCGGCGGTCAGTCCGCGCAGCTTATCAGACCGCTAGGCATGACTGTGCTGGTACGCTAGAGATTTGGCAGTTGCATTACGGGCCACAGTTGCCGATTCGCAAGGGTGCACACGCGGCTAACACGACGAAGGAACAGCAAAGCGCGGCCAGCTGCTTGCAGACTAACCGGAAGGTTCTTGTTCGACCAATCAGAGCATCGCCTGTATAGCGCATCACAGATGAACACACGGCGTCACATACGTCACTACACACTAAACAAAAATAACCAGAAACGGGAGTAAACTGCTTGTCCTCTAGCGCACAACCTTTTCTGGGTTTTTTTTCACACGTACCAGTCGCGGTAAAAATTTACTCTCACGATAACCGAGTTTTTGAACGTAGCAACGGTAGTAATTTTTTACCCCCGCTGAGGTTTTCAGCGAGTATAGTAAGAGTAATTTTTTACTGCCTTTACAATGTTTTCCCGGTGATTTCTGAGAGTTATTTCTCGGTAGACAGTTTCTTGTGGCTGATGTAGTAGTATTTATTTACTCCCCTAACTCAGTTTTCGCGGCTATTTCTGATGGTTAAAAAAAAAAAGGAGCGCGATTGCACCATGATCCATCGAAATTCGAATTTAATCAACGTAGAAAACACAGTATCCATGACATATACAGAGATAAACACATACACAAACACATATACATACACACACACACGCACACACACACAACCAATGCAGAATAAAACACCACTTCAACCGACTGCTTCGCTGTACAAACGTACTCCGGCCAGCCGGTATATATAGGCACCGCATCTTGACCCGCCATGTAGTGCAGGTAGGAGACATATGTTTTGCTTGCTTGAACAATAAAGATTCACAGCGCACGCGTAAACTTTTAAGTTTGGTGGCAAGTCGCCATGAGACACACCGACCTTTTTAGTATAAACCCGCCTTATCTCACCTTTTTGATTATCCAATTATTCGCTGGCACTCCGTGTTGGCCGCACTCCCGTTAGCAGTGCTGATGCACAGACCCGCAAAATATACCTAAGCACACACAAACCACGGCCACTCAACAATTTTTTCATTGCGCAGCGCTACACAAACACAGTAGCAGCACATATCGAGGAACGCCGGCGAAGTAGAGCGGCGCCGTACGACGGCCTCGCTAGGCCTTTTCGAGGAGCACGGCTATGCGATAAACGACAGCTGGCGATCTCCTCTGCAATTTTCGTCGTCGTTATTTTAGAGACAAATTAAAAATAGGTGTCCGCTATTCGAGGAGTCTTACGGAGCGATGCACTTACAACGAACGAGACCGCTCGCAGGCCCGGTTTTCACCGTGCTCGTACTCGCAGTGCACCGTCGGCCGCACGTTGGTTCCGTCTGCCTCGATCGGGGCTCGCCTTCGCGCTAGATGTTTCACAGCGGCGGCCGCATGGAGTGAAATACACAGACTATACACAGTTGTACACAGGACTGTACACAATCTATGCGACGCTTGTTTCACCTGCTCCGGCGAGGCACTCACACCGGCCGCTGGCCGGCTCGGTGCCGACGACGTAGTGAAGCCTTTTTCTTATAGTTGTAGCCGGTCACTCTCCAGGAAGCAACCACGGACGATCACACCAGCTTGACTTTGTTGCCGCTGGGAGTGTTCTTCGCAGCTCTTCGCGATTCGGCACGGAAGCGAGGTATCCACGGCGTCCAGGCTCGGAGCCTTGCGCTCGTAAGCGCACGGCCGCTCGATGATAGAAGCACCACCTCAGATCCAGCCCGCTGTGCGCAGCCGCTTGCCATCACCGCCACCAGACATATACAGCACGAGCTTCTTACACTCGTCCCACAGGCGCTGAGCCGTGCCCCCATCTGGGAGGCAGAAAGCGTCTTTTCCGAAGAACCACTCAACAACAACAACTCGCCTGTCTCCAGGGCCGATATCTGCAGTACGGCTTTCCAGCAGGCTTTTTTCTTCGAGCAAGTCCGTTCGTTCACAGGCTGCTTTTCTCGCTCGTTGTGCTTCTGCAGCTGAAGTGCCTGAGGCGCGACAATGCCCAGCTTTGAAAAAAAAACAAAAAAAAACTTGAAGGCGCACTCATCGTCGGACAAAAGCCGCCGAAGCGGGGCGAGCGGGAGGACCTTGAGGTCACATGGTAATAAACTCTCAAACGGGGGTTAAAAATCACGTGACAGAATACTCCCCAGGTAGTAAAATTGGATTATGACATCCTTTTACTACGTTCCTCAGAGGTGGTGGTAAAACTATGTCATGTGCCACTTTTACTCCAACGTGAGGTAGTAATTTTAGAAGCGAGGGAGTTTTCAGAGGTAATGAGCCGCAAAAACCCCAATCTCGGCTAACTTTTGCTTACAGTGTAGGCAGACCGGAAGGGCCCGGAGACGAGAAGAAATTGTTTCTTGGGATTTGGGGCGCGCCCGCGCGCTTGTAGCGCTGCCACATCGTTGATCGTGACGGCACACAATGCGAGTGTTTACTTGAAATGTTTGAAGAAATATCGGAGGTGGCTCCCTTTAAATGCGGCAGACCTGAACCACTGTCCGTGCCAATGATCCTCCAATCGCGATGAATGCGCGAGGATTAGCGCTCGTCTTCGTGTGTCACCTTGTTCGAGTCCTCCTGCATTCATCACGGCATGCCAACTAGCCCAAGCCGCCACCCTCCAATCATCCGATCTCCAAAGTGCTACAATGATGCGCAGCGTTCACGTGTAGAACCGACTGTTACGAGCAGACTTGTGCACGTTGCAGGAAATAAGTAACCGATTACAATTACTTTCTTTAAAATGTAATTGATTACAGTGGTCAGTTCCAGCCCCAGAAATGTAACTAAGCAATTACGGAAGTGTAATCGATTACCTTTGCGTTACTTTCCTTCAAAATTTTATTGCTGTAACAAACTAACACAAGTTCACTAAAACTACAACGAACTACCGTGTTTACTCGATTGTAACGCGAGGGGCAACTTTTCATTGCGTCCAGGAAGAAAAAAAAAGTTATTTCGATTCTAAAAAGACAGGGCGTACAAACACGGACACAAGAAAGAAGTCAGGACACCACAAACGCCGACTAAGAACTGAATAGATGCACAACAATTCTGTTGTTAGTCGGCGTTTGTGGTGTCCTGACTTGTTTCTTGTGTCCGAGTTTGCACGCCCTGTCTTCTTGGAATGAATACTTACCAACTAGCTCAGCTCTCTGTTATTTTAGGCGTTATATCGGTATTCGATCGGAACTTGAGGGTCGACTTTAGGCCGCAAAAATCTGGAAAGAACCTTGCGTTACATTCGAGTAAATACGGTACTGGGGCTTGCATGGCAGAGAAGGCTGGAGGCTTGCGTGAAGGCTGGGAGGTTTAGTGTGGCTAGGGTAGCAAGAAGTTCTAGCCACCCTACTAATTCTAGCCACCCTACTGTGGCTTCTGTGATATATCGTTACGCGCTGTTAACTTTCAACAGGAGTTGAACGTTTTCGTGGCTGATTCTTGCACGTTTCCTAAGAGGTCAGCTGCTACACTCTCTCAGCGCACGCGCTGGACAGTGTTATAACGTAGGAACAGCTTGCGCACTAGCTCGTAGTGCTTCGATGTCCTGCATCGCGGTTGCTGGCGTTGCAGACAAGGCCAGCTCTGTAGGGCCTGACAGGACTGGGGCTCCCAGAGCGGTCGCATATTTGAGAACTGCCGTAGCGGACTGGTTACAACTTGACCTTAGAAAAAAAGTAATTGATTACCAATAATCAGTTACAAGAAAATCTAACTCAACTACCCAGAAAGTTACAGTTTCGAAAAAGTAATCGATTATATTACAAAATTTAAAAAAATGTAATTGATTACAAGTAATCGATTACTTGTTACGCGTTACGCACAACTCTGGTTACGAGGCAGGGGCAGGGTCGTGTGGCCCAATTATTACTGAAAGCGGTTCCGTCTAATGCAGTAGTAATTGTTAGGGTTTTCCGTCCCAAAATCACGATAAGGTTATGAGAGAAGCCGCAGTGGAGGGCTCCGGAAATTGAGACAACCTGGGGTTCTTTAAGGGGCTCCTAAATCTGAGTACAAGGGCTTCAAGCATTTTCGCCTCCATCAAAAATGCTCGAGACCGGAGATGCCGACAAGGTCTGCAATGTTAATTCAACGGGCGGCAGTCCGCGAATATGGCTGTAAAAGTTGCTCCTTTAGGACTTGAAGCATAGCTTTGAAACTTTTCAAATTAGATTGCATTCAGCGAGATGTCATCAAATAAATCAAACAATTCCAAGTAATTAGCTATGTGGGTGGATATTATAACTGCCTTGGTTTTCAAAAAAAAAAAGAAATCTCTGATTGCTTGGAAATTCAGAAAGCTATAATAAGTAATTTTGCAAGTGAGCCTTAAATTTTCACACACTAGAATTAGTACCGACCATCATTCCAATGGTGTAGGTGCAATGGCTATGCCCCAGTTTCCTCTATCAATATTTATAACAAAGGGAGTGCTATATATATCTCTATAGGCGACTTACAAAGCACGTGGCAGTCGCGTAGCGATGCTCCCGAAGGAGGAAGGGAATGCGTCACAATAACAAAAACAGCAACGAAACGTGGTAATTGAGATGAGGCAAAGAATAAGCTGTGCAGAGAAGAAGGGCCATTCATTTTTGCAAGTTATGTTTCCTCCCATCGAGACGTTCAAATAGGCGAACGAGCTTGTTTCGAGGGCGCCCATCTGGCGTCTCGTGGGAGAACCGCGCAAAAGGCGCCCGGGACACCGCGCTGTGTGTTCCCGCTTTTTGCATCCCACAGTGTTCATGAGCCCACCTAAGAATATTTTTTATTCTTTTCCCATTTATTTTGTAGAGACGTGGAACCCAACACGCTGCCTGACACTCAACGCCTCCTTTGGCTTTTCTTTTTTTTTTTCATACCGGAGGCGCCGCTGAGCCCGAAATCGTGGGCTAGGTTCGTCGCCGTGGCTGGAAGAGAGATAAAAATTTGCGACATTTAAGATAATACAAAGAAGCTGGCTGGTCGGGAAGGAGCGCTTGTGTGCGCATCTAGTAGTGCGTTTCGATATGTCCTTTTCATCTTCTGTCGTTCGCTGGCTAATGAATTGAGCATTTTGGAAACGCCGGATATGCTTCAAGCTACGTTTCCTTGTTTTTAGACTTCAATAATATCTGGGGTTTAACGCCCCAAAACCACGATCTGATCATGAGAGACGACGGGTAGTGGACGGCTCCGAGGAATTTCGACCACCTGGGGTCTTTAGTACACGGGCCTCAAACATTTTGCGTCCATCGAAAATGCAGCCGCCGCAGCCGGGATTCGGTCCCACTACCTTCGGGCCGCAGTCGAGCGCCATAACCACTAGACCACCGTGGCGGGGCTGTTTTACACTTCAATAAATAATAAATGTTCACAATTAGCGCGAAAAACATCGCAAATCGAACGGCCAAAACTCTTGAAATAATTTCGCGACAGCCTTCAGTATATCATGACGACAAGTCTGACGGAGCTCCCAGCAGAATATTTTTTATGCCCCAGTAGAATATTTTTATGCACAGGCTAACTGATTAATAGGGGCCGCATTTTTAGGTAGTAAAAAGGCGCGTTTGAGACGCCAAAAATAGGCAGGCAAAACAACGTTTTAGGCCTCCAACGCCGCAAATATAGGGGCCATAAATTCTTACATAAGTGCAAATAATTTCAAACGAACAAGTGCTCAACCTGTAGCTAGGACAGGAAGAAAAATGTTCTTTATGGTGGTACAAACGCGGCAAGTGTTGAACATTGTCGTGCGATTGTTCGGAGCATGGTTCGGAGAACACGGTGTTGCGACTGGGGGACCGGGTACGTGGACGCCAAAGCCACCACGAAGGGTTGCGAGAGCGTAGAGCCCGACATTCAGAATGCTTCTACTTTCAAAAGCAACTCTATTTACATATGTACAGTGAGTACGATGATTATGTACAGTGAGTACGAAATGTCGACTGACGACGACGTCGAGGCTCGAGTCTTCTCGCCGGTTCTTTAGGACTCCTCCACTGGTGGATAGCGAGAGGGCAAGAAAGGGCACGTCCCGCTGATCGCCTCCTTGCTTCCCCCTCCGAAGCGCGCTGCTTTCCGCGGAGGCCGGCTACGTTGTATCGACAGCGTCGAAGGAATGCATGGGAGAACGCGTGGTTCACGCGGCCGCCGCGGATGTCACCTGCACATGCCGTTATCCAACCTCCTTTTCGGGGAATGCAGACCCGGTCACAACAGCGGTCTCTGCGTTTATTCTGCAGCATGGGGAGTCAATTGTCCACTCTCGAATAAACACACTCCTGGGTGTCTTTCTTTCTGCCTAGACTGAAGAGGGCAGAGCAGAAGCAGATAGCCAGACCGCTAAAAGACCACCAGGAAGGGATGCCTCCTAGTGGCCGGGTCGAATCGCGTAGAGCCAATTACTCTCCTACACCTTTAAAAAGGAAATTACGCACAAAACACCACGTTATTTTGCTCTTCGCTCTCCTTTTTCCTCACACGTGGTTTCGCATTCGCCAACCGCTCGCGCCATGTCAGCGCAGCGGCGTATGCTCACTGCTGCTAGCGGCCGTATTCCGGGAGTTGTTTGATCTAGAGGACAAGGTTGAACCGCATAGACTTCCGAACAGTGTTGCCCGGTAACACGAATAACGGCCTTTAATTGTGCTCGAAAGCGAAACTTGAGGCTGAATAGCGCTCATCTAGGCACCGATATTGAAAACAGGCATTTACAGGCATTTAGACACAAACGCCAAAAATAGGCATTTATAGGCGCTACAAAAGCCCACCTCTTATTCATGCTCATATATCGGGGTGATAGGAGCACAAGGAACAAAATAGGCACTTGCCTAAAATCCGGTGTCTTTCTGTGATTAACTTGGACAAATGTTCTGTCAATCTTTGATTATCATATGACTGGCAGATACTCGTCCTGTGGTCTATCGCATTCCTCGCATTCCGAACCAAGGACAGAAGCGTTACCAGGATTTTATTTCGTTGGGGTAGTGTCATGCGCCCAGTGTTGTATGCGTTACCGAAAGTAAATACGTCACTCGTTACGCTAAAGAAAAAGTAACGCGTTACTGCCCTGCGTTACCCATAAAAAAGTTAACGCGTTACCATTACCGCCACCGAAAAAAAGCAACGGACGTTACTTCTGCCGTTAGTCAGAAATATTAATCAGTGCGTCTTCCTTCAATAACCTACAATAGCAACTTTATAAAACTCCTATTTATATGTAACATTAAAGTTGTCGCCCAAGCAAACATTTTACCCGAAATACTGATTAAACGAGGACAACTGCACAAATCTGCCGTATCTTCGCAGTACTATAGTGGCCTAAAGTTACCTGTATAGTTACATGTGATGGCTTCTAACCCTGTGGCACATGGGGAAGCTATTTTTCGGAATGGGTCATTAAACACAAAGTGATTGATTTCATCATCAACGCTCTCCGCAATGAAAACACCACTGAACAAGCCTGCAGTAATTATAAAGGCGTGCTTCTACTAGATTTCACAGGCGCCTTGCATTCTCAGCCCGCTTCAAACGAATAAGTGCGCTGACGAAAGAGCGCCTCCTGCGTACGGGACAGTGAGTCCACATATTGGTCAACAGCAGCAGATTGACGTCGAGCGACTCCATTAAATCCCCCCCCCTTTTTTTTTACCTCTTACCGCGATATGAGACGAACGCC
>NW_023615226.1:0-34621 GCF_013339695.2 Rhipicephalus sanguineus
GCTAAGAAGTGCCTGAACGAGCGTTTAAGGGAGCATTATTATGTTTTTTTTTTTTTCCATGTAAACACAGGTCATCTCGCCATTCAGTGTACAGATTGCGCTTGTGAAGCGTACTTCCAGAATTGCACAACTGTCGCGAAACATCGCGAGCAGCTCACACGTGAGATCACAGAAGCTGATAGAATGCAAAAGCTGGGTGACCTCTGTATGAGCATGCCCTCACCAAAAAGTGAATAGCCTACGTGGCCAATTGCGCTGATGTGTATATATTTCTAGCGTCTTCCGAAGGAAAAGCGAGTTCGTGCTGCCTAAGCATAGTTTGTGTCTCCAAAAAACCCGGACAGCTGCGGTCTTCTTATTTTTTTCTTCGCGCGATTGGGTAAGCGACGTTGCTTTGTCAACGAGAGGAGCCAAAGGCGCAGTTCGCTTTGAGCAGCCTGCCGAGAAGATGATGGCACTGTGATTCGTGCACTGCGGCGGCAGAAACGAGAGCAAAGGCCGAAACGTAACGAGTGGCAGCGAAGGAGGAGGACGGTTGCGATACGAGCTCACCTGAGCGATTTGATTCTCGCAGGACGACGGACGACAAAATGCAAAGAGGGAGGAGGCGGGTATGGCAAAAGCGATCGGATCACTGCCCAAGCATCAAGTTGGTAGCCCTGAAGAGGGCTGTTGGGTTCTTGCTTGCAGGCGAGCGACGACGCTGCTTGCTTAGCCTCCGAATCCGTACAGGGTGCGGCCCTGACGCTTGAGGGCGTACACGACGTCCATGGCCGTCACGGTCTTCCTTTTTGCGTGCTCGGTGTAGGTGACGGCGTCGCGGATCACGTTCTCGAGGAACACCTTGAGAACACCGCGAGTTTCCTCGTAGATGAGGCCAGAGATGCGCTTGACACCACCACGGCGCGCCAGACGACGGATGGCAGGCTTGGTGATGCCCTGGATGTTGTCACGCAAGACCTTGCGATGACGCTTGGCGCCACCCTTGCCGAGCCCCTTGCCGCCTTTGCCTCGGCCAGACATATCTGCTGCTGCTGCTGCTTCGAAGCGAGTCTCAACAACGAGTGAGCGATTTCTCTGACGCCGGCGCGGTTCGCGGCTGAACGGCGCACGCCGGTTGGCTGGCTGGCTGCTCGCCTCTCTCTCTCTGTCCTCTCTCTCTCTCTCACCTTCGCGAGGCGCGTGTTGGTGGCGCGGGTTGTTCCACTGACGTTTTCTCTGCACTAACTATATACGGAAACCGCGCACTTTCGCTTTTGTTTTTCTCACTTTTCTTATTTTTCTTGCCTCGTGATTCACACGGCCGTGGTCGGTCTCAGGCCACTCTGCGATGCCCGGAAATCGCATAGCAGACCAGTCAAGAAAAAGAATAAAATAACGTACGAATATGTCGGCACTTTATGTAGGCGTTCGGGACGAGGTTCGAGCTGTCCGTACAGAGCACTAAAATCCCCTGAAAAGCCGACAAGACAGAGCAACGAATTTAACGCGTCCTCGGTGGACGGCACGCATGACGACTTAACTAATCGCCAGACGAGGAACAAGCTGCACTTTACGACTTCTCAATGATGTCGTCCTTTTCTTTCTTTCCTGTTGTCCTTTTCTCTTGTCGGATCAGACATATCTTCAACTGCAGTGCACAATTCCCCTGCGACCGACCCTTTTGCACGGCAAATGGCCGCGAACCAAGTGACTACAACACTGATTCCGAGCAAGCCGAGCTGGTCATGAATCGCAAAACAAGGCGCGCTCGTGCAGTGCTCGCCGCCAGCACGTAAAACTTGGCAGGTTTGCAGCGTCTTCCGACGCCTACGCGGGGGTGAAATTTGGCCGCGATAGCTCCGCTAGTTTCCGAGATACGCTCACCTAAATGCCATTTCAGCATTGTGATGGACGGAAGAGAGTGAGAGTGCAGCTCCTCTGCTCTCTCTCGCCCCTCTTCCGCCAGTTTGTGGCGCGGCACAGCCAGCTGATGACGCTGCTACATTTGCCGTTCACACTTTTCTTCCAAGTGGCCATCCACTCACGATTGGCGTTAAAAAAAACAAGTGAAGAACCCGCGCCGACCGGTCGTTTTCTGTGCTGGACGATACGCTACGGTAAGCTCCACATCTCACCAACTGCGCCAGGTTTTATTTGTGAATACTGCAATCCCTTTAGGGATTTCCGCGGGGTGGGGGTTACACGTTAACGAGAGCATAACAGGAAACAAATGAAGAAAGCCACTACATAAAACACGCAACAGTAATCACAAGTAGAATTGAAAGCTGGGCAAGTTGGTAACGATTCATAGTTGGTCGAGGTAAACAGCGCAAAAAGTTCGAGGACCAGAGAATTCAAAAGGCAGGGCCAAATTGCGTCAGTCAGCAGTCAATTGCCCTCCATGACAATGAAATATCTTTTTTAGATTATTGTAACCGCTCACGTTGTTAAGATAGCTGCCTCGTGCCACGCAGAAGTGTTTTCTTCTTTTTTTTTTCCTTGCCTTGTGAAAGCGTGCGCAAAAAAAAAAAAAATGTATATGTTTGGTGTTTCTTCATTAACGTTTTCAGTTGAAAGTCAGCGCTCGCGTTGTGTCCCTCCTTTACTCTGTCTTCGTTTTTTGCGCTGTTTACCTCGACCAAGTATGAGTAATCACAAGACAACTCAAACCAGAAACGACGCACTAAACATCCCGCGGTACAAGCCTAATCAACATCACAATGTAAGGCGTTACGGAGATTGAAGATTGTTGAAAAACCACGACCAGTCGTGCATAGAATGCGGAAAGAATAAATATTTCAAGCAGTTGTTACGCGTCACACAGGCCGTTATTGTGAGCTCATGCCTTTCTCGCGTGGCGTGTGCAGATAAAAACGCAACGATTTCTGTAAGGTCTACGTTGTCGTGTCCTTTCAGCAAGCAGCTGATATAAGAATTTCATTCTGTTTAAACGGGTCGTTTAAGTTAGTGCTGGTAGGTTAGTTCGTATTGTATGTTCTTTAATTGAGCGGCGTCCAAAGCTGCTTTCTTTGGAAATTTTCGTCGTTCGGTGAGAAAGCTTTCGGCCTTCAGTTTGCGTAATTTTTACCCCGTATATTTTATACTGATTGTCAGAAAACCGCACGTTTACTATTACAAACACAACACGCGCCCAAAGTTCTCGGAAGACAGATGGATGACTACGCAACAAAATCATTCCTTGGCGAGGACAATCGCCAATGAAAGCTTCTGAAAATGCCACGAAAACATTATATTTACGCGATGCAGCCATGTTTCTTACACAAAAACCGGAAAAATGCACACACGTAGCGACCATTCCAGAAAACAACATGTCAACAAACCCTCGCAACCGTCACGAGCCGCGACTTCTGGCACGCACCATTTTAGAAGGTGCACTCCTACGCGCTGGCCAATGCACGGCTGTGCTACTAAGAGTGTGTTTGTGTGTGTGTACGCATTTATTTATTTATTTACAAATACTGCTATCTCGATAGAACGAGACATAGCAGGAGTGGGTACATGAGTTAGTGAATAAACTACAAGCATACAAAACATTGAATCATACAAAGCACAAGTGGGGACACGAGTTACAATGCATGATACTCGACGTACAATAAGGCATCATTAAAGGATCACAAAATGTGGTTCGGCAATTCTTCCACAAACTGTTCAGTTGGCCTTTCCCGCAAGAAGCCATCTAAGCTGTTCCAAATTTTGACAACGCTTGGAAAAAAAGAGTACTTAAAGGAATTTACAAATGGCTGAAAAGGAATAATATTAAGTGCGTGGGATCGGCGCGTGGCACGCCTAGTGGAATGACTGAAATGTATCGGCGCTTGGATGCGACTGTGGCCGTGTACAATCTGATCAAGCAGTGCGATACGCTCAAGCGTGCGTCGATGAGCCAAAGGTTCTAGCGACAAAGCGCATGCGTGAGCAGAAGGAGAAAAATCGCGGTCATATCTGCGAAAAATGAACCGTATTGCTTTCTTTTGTATGGCCTCAAGCTTATTAATGTCAACTGCAGTGTAAGGCGACCATACCACCGAGGCGTATTCTAGTAACGGCCTGACGAGGGATTTGTAAGCAGTTAATTTGCAGTCCCTGGTAGAGTGCTTGAGGGTTCGTTTCAGGTATCCCAGTTTCCTAAGTGCCCTAGCACAAATGGTTTCAATGTGCAGGTGCCACTTTAGATTTTCGGTGAAGGTAATTCCAAGATATTTAAATGTTTTCACAGAGTTAAGGTAGTGCCCATTGTAACTGTAGCGGAAAACTAGCGGCTGCTTTTTCATAGTAAAAGTCATTTGAACAGTCTTTTGGTAATTAATACTCATTTGCCACGCGGTGCTCCATGCACAAAAAGATGAAAATACATTGTTGAGACCCTCTTGATCACGTATGTTAGTTACACAGGTATAAAGCACACAGTCGTCAGCGTACAACCGCAGTCTCACCGGTGTGTCCCTAATGACCTGTGCTACATCATTAATGTAAATAATGAATAGCAAGGGCCCAAGAACCGAGCCCTGCGGTACACCGGAAGTAACCGCGGCCGACAGTGACTGCGCGTGATTGAAAGTGACAAATTGTGTCCTTAAACGTAACCAATCAGCTATCCAACCTAGTATTTTCTCGTTACTAATAATTTTGCTGAGCCTAAAAACAAGTTTTCTGTGACACAAATGCTTTTTTGTAATCTATAAGTATGGCATCAACTTGACCTCGATTATTCAGGGCTGAAGCGATGTCATGGGTGAATTCAATGAGTTGGGTAGTTGTGGAAAGGCCAGGGCGGAAACCATGTTGATTCTGCGATAGTATGTCATTTTCAGAGAGGTACCGAAGAATATGCTTATGAATTATGTGCTCTAAGAGCTTGCAACAAGTACACGTTAAGGAAATAGGTCTTTAGTTGGAAATTTGTTGCTTATTACCCGATTTAAAGACAGGAATTACATTGGCGATTTTCCAAATTGTCGGCGCTGTACATGTGTCTAATGATTTACGAAAAATTATCGCTAAATAACGAGCGTTCCATTCCGCATAACGCTTCAAGAACATATTTGGTATTCCATCCGGTCCGGCACTTTTATTAGTGTCGATGCTCAAGAGAAGGTTATAAATGCCGGTACAACTAATTTCAAGTTCTGGAATCGGACATATTTCCGGGTTACCATCAATGTCAGGGGTAGTACCGCTATCATCTCCAAATACAGATTTGAAATAGTCACTAAATCCTTCCGATATTGTCGAGGAATCTGAACAGGACACTTCATTTATTACAAAAGATGACGGGCAGGAAGTAGTGGGATTGATGGTTTGCCAAAACTTACGCGGATTGGTTTTCATAAAAGAGGTTAATGTGGTACTGAAATAAAACTTTCTAGCTTTAGTCATTTTTGCTTTCAGTTCTGACTTGAGCAAGTTAATTAGGTGTTCCCTTTCCGTGTTGTCTACATTGCGTCGTTTCCGCAGGCGCTTAACGCGACGTAACTAATGAGTTATTGGTTTTTGCTAATGAAATCGGAAAAGGAACCGTAATGCTCTATGCTGCTCTAAAGAAATTTTCGATAGTTTGGTGACGCGACTCCGCATGTGTATATACGCCGATTTAGCCTGCAGTCCCCATCCATCGATGATGCACAAAGCATACAAACATTCCCCGCGCCCACGCGATGCAGTTATTGCGTACTCAAAGAGCCACAACAGAAAGGGCTTACGGGGGGAAGGCGGTTAAAATTCGTCCCTCACTTTTCCACACCGTCATTTTCGGCTAACAGTCCAGCACGAATGCGGCTACCAATGATCTCCAAGGTATTCTCTTCTCGAGTTTTGCAAAGCAAGTAGCAAGAATACGAGAGAAGCAGGTTTCCCAGCTGCCATATACTCGTTCCTGTCCGAGATAAGTTGATTAGAGCTTTAAAAGGGCGTGTCGGACGCAAGACCATGCAGTGCTGATGCCTTTAACTCCAGTATTACCCGGATTAGAAGCAACTTAGTACGGAAACTTCTTTTCCATTCCATCTTTTGTGGTGAAATTCGCAGTAACAGAACTTTGTACACGATGAGCCCATGCTACGTGTCACATAGAAATGATCACTCGAAAAACAATCCGTGAGATCGGCTCTCGTACCGGTGTCTTCGCTAATTCTTTTTTTTTTTTTTTTCCTTTCACTATTCGTCAATGGAACGAGTTGGATGCGTGTGTTGTCGATCTTCCCGCTGACGGCTTTTCATTCGCCACTACAAGATGTGCACTATTCGTGAATGCGCACGCACTGCTGGTCGAACGCGTTCCACTTTTCTCGAGTGTAAACATGTTTTTTCCATGTAAACACAGGTCATCTCGCCATTCAGTGTACAGATTGCGCTTGTGAAGCGTACTTCCAGAATTGCACAACTGTCGCGAAACATCGCGAGCAGCTCACACGTGAGATCACAGAAGCTGATAGAATGCAAAAGCTGGGTGACCTCTGTATGAGCATGCCCTCACCAAAAAGTGAATAGCCTACGTGGCCAATTGCGCTGATGTGTATATATTTCTAGCGTCTTCCGAAGGAAAAGCGAGTTCGTGCTGCCTAAGCATAGTTGTGTCTCCAAAAAACCCGGACAGCTGCGGTCTTCTTATTTTTTTCTTCGCGCGATTGGGTAAGCGACGTTGCTTTGTCAACGAGAGGAGCCAAAGGCGCAGTTCGCTTTGAGCAGCCTGCCGAGAAGATGATGGCACTGTGATTCGTGCACTGCGGCGGCAGAAACGAGAGCAAAGGCCGAAACGTAACGAGTGGCAGCGAAGGAGGAGGACGGTTGCGATACGAGCTCACCTGAGCGATTTGATTCTCGCAGGACGACGGACGACAAAATGCAAAGAGGGAGGAGGCGGGTATGGCAAAAGCGATCGGATCACTGCCCAAGCATCAAGTTGGTAGCCCTGAAGAGGGCTGTTGGGTTCTTGCTTGCAGGCGAGCGACGACGCTGCTTGCTTAGCCTCCGAATCCGTACAGGGTGCGGCCCTGACGCTTGAGGGCGTACACGACGTCCATGGCCGTCACGGTCTTCCTTTTTGCGTGCTCGGTGTAGGTGACGGCGTCGCGGATCACGTTCTCGAGGAACACCTTGAGAACACCGCGAGTTTCCTCGTAGATGAGGCCAGAGATGCGCTTGACACCACCACGGCGCGCCAGACGACGGATGGCAGGCTTGGTGATGCCCTGGATGTTGTCACGCAAGACCTTGCGATGACGCTTGGCGCCACCCTTGCCGAGCCCCTTGCCGCCTTTGCCTCGGCCAGACATATCTGCTGCTGCTGCTGCTTCGAAGCGAGTCTCAACAACGAGTGAGCGATTTCTCTGACGCCGGCGCGGTTCGCGGCTGAACGGCGCACGCCGGTTGGCTGGCTGGCTGCTCGCCTCTCTCTCTCTGTCTCTCTCTCTCTCTCACCTTCGCGAGGCGCGTGTTGGTGGCGCGGGTTGTTCCACTGACGTTTTCTCTGCACTAACTAGATACGGAAACCGCGCACTTTCGCTTTTGTTTTTCTCACTTTTCTTATTTTTCTTGCCTCGTGATTCACACGGCCGTGGTCGGTCTCAGGCCACTCTGCGATGCCCGGAAATCGCATAGCAGACCAGTCAAGAAAAAGAATAAAATAACGTACGAATATGTCGGCACTTTATGTAGGCGTTCGGGACGAGGTTCGAGCTGTCCGTACAGAGCACTAAAATCCCCTGAAAAGCCGACAAGACAGAGCAACGAATTTAACGCGTCCTCGGTGGACGGCACGCATGACGACTTAACTAATCGCCAGACGAGGAACAAGCTGCACTTTACGACTTCTCAATGATGTCGTCCTTTTCTTTTCTTTCCTGTTGTCCTTTTCTCTTGTCGGATCAGACATATCTTCAACTGCAGTGCACAATTCCCCTGCGACCGACCCTTTTGCACGGCAAATGGCCGCGAACCAAGTGACTACAACACTGATTCCGAGCAAGCCGAGCTGGTCATGAATCGCAAAACAAGGCGCGCTCGTGCAGTGCTCGCCGCCAGCACGTAAAACTTGGCAGGTTTGCAGCGTCTTCCGACGCCTACGCGGGGGTGAAATTTGGCCGCGATAGCTCCGCTAGTTTCCGAGATACGCTCACACCTAAATGCCATTTCAGCATTGTGATGGACGGAAGAGAGTGAGAGTGCAGCTCCTCTGCTCTCTCTCGCCCCTCTTCCGCCAGTTTGTGGCGCGGCACAGCTAGCTGATGACGCTGCTACATTTGCCGTTCACACTTTTCTTCCAAGTGGCCATCCACTCACGATTGGCGTTAAAAAAAAAAACAAGTGAAGAACCCGCGCCGACCGGTCGTTTTCTGTGCTGGACGATACGCTACGGTAAGCTCCACATCTCACCAACTGCGCCAGGTTTTATTTGTGAATACTGCAATCCCTTTTAGGGATTTCCGCGGGGTGGGGTTACACGTTAACGAGAGCATAACAGGAAACAAATGAAGAAAGCCACTACATAAAACACGCAACAGTAATCACAAGTAGAATTGAAAGCTGGGCAAGTTGGTAACGATTCATAGTTGGTCGAGGTAAACAGCGCAAAAAGTTCGAGGACCAGAGAATTCAAAAGGCAGGGCCAAATTGCGTCAGTCAGCAGTCAATTGCCCTCCATGACAATGAAATATCTTTTTTAGATTATTGTAACCGCTCACGTTGTTAAGATAGCTGCCTCGTGCCACGCAGAAGTGTTTTCTTCTTTTTTTTTTCCTTGCCTTGTGAAAGCGTGCGCAAAAAAAAAAATGTATATGTTTGGTGTTTCTTCATTAACGTTTTCAGTTGAAAGTCAGCGCTCGCGTTGTGTCCCTCCTTTACTCTGTCTTCGTTTTTTGCGCTGTTTACCTCGACCAAGTATGAGTAATCACAAGACAACTCAAACCAGAAACGACGCACTAAACATCCCGCGGTACAAGCCTAATCAACATCACAATGTAAGGCGTTACGGAGATTGAAGATTGTTGAAAAACCACGACCAGTCGTGCATAGAATGCGGAAAGAATAAATATTTCAAGCAGTTGTTACGCGTCACACAGGCCGTTATTGTGAGCTCATGCCTTTCTCGCGTGGCGTGTGCAGATAAAAACGCAACGATTTCTGTAAGGTCTACGTTGTCGTGTCCTTTCAGCAAGCAGCTGATATAAGAATTTCATTCTGTTTAAACGGGTCGTTTAAGTTAGTGCTGGTAGGTTAGTTCGTATTGTATGTTCTTTAATTGAGCGGCGTCCAAAGCTGCTTTCTTTGGAAATTTTCGTCGTTCGGTGAGAAAGCTTTCGGCCTTCAGTTTGCGTAATTTTTACCCCGTATATTTTATACTGATTGTCAGAAAACCGCACGTTTACTATTACAAACACAACACGCGCCCAAAGTTCTCGGAAGACAGATGGATGACTACGCAACAAAATCATTCCTTGGCGAGGACAATCGCCAATGAAAGCTTCTGAAAATGCCACGAAAACATTATATTTACGCGATGCAGCCATGTTTCTTACACAAAAACCGGAAAAATGCACACACGTAGCGACCATTCCAGAAAACAACATGTCAACAAACCCTCGCAACCGTCACGAGCCGCGACTTCTGGCACGCACCATTTTAGAAGGTGCACTCCTACGCGCTGGCCAATGCACGGCTGTGCTACTAAGAGTGTGTTTGTGTGTGTGTACGCATTTATTTATTTATTTACAAATACTGCTATCTCGATAGAACGAGACATAGCAGGAGTGGGTACATGAGTTAGTGAATAAAACTACAAGCATACAAAACATTGAATCATACAAAGCACAAGAGGGGACACGAGTTACAATGCATGATACTCGACGTACAATAAGGCATCATTAAAGGATCACAAAATGTGGTTCGGCAATTCTTCCACAAACTGTTCAGTTGGCCTTTCCCGCAAGAAGCCATCTAAGCTGTTCCAAATTTTGACAACGCTTGGAAAAAAAGAGTACTTAAAGGAATTTACAAATGGCTGAAAAGGAATAATATTAAGTGCGTGGGATCGGCGCGTGGCACGCCTAGTGGAATGACTGAAATGTATCGGCGCTTGGATGCGACTGTGGCCGTGTACAATCTGATCAAGCAGTGCGATACGCTCAAGCGTGCGTCGATGAGCCAAAGGTTCTAGCGACAAAGCGCATGCGTGAGCAGAAGGAGAAAAATCGCGGTCATATCTGCGAAAAATGAACCGTATTGCTTTCTTTTGTATGGCCTCAAGCTTATTAATGTCAACTGCAGTGTAAGGCGACCATACCACCGAGGCGTATTCTAGTAACGGCCTGACGAGGGATTTGTAAGCAGTTAATTTGCAGTCCCTGGTAGAGTGCTTGAGGGTTCGTTTCAGGTATCCCAGTTTCCTAAGTGCCCTAGCACAAATGGTTTCAATATGCAGGTGCCACTTTAGATTTTCGGTGAAGGTAATTCCAAGATATTTAAATGTTTTCACAGAGTTAAGGTAGTGCCCATTGTAACTGTAGCGGAAAACTAGCGGCTGCTTTTTCATAGTAAAAGTCATTTGAACAGTCTTTTGGTAATTAATACTCATTTGCCACGCGGTGCTCCATGCACAAAAAGATGAAAATACATTGTTGAGACCCTCTTGATCACGTATGTTAGTTACACAGGTATAAAGCACACAGTCGTCAGCGTACAACCGCAGTCTCACCGGTGTGTCCCTAATGACCTGTGCTACATCATTAATGTAAATAATGAATAGCAAGGGCCCAAGAACCGAGCCCTGCGGTACACCGGAAGTAACCGCGGCCGACAGTGACTGCGCGTGATTGAAAGTGACAAATTGTGTCCTTAAACGTAACCAATCAGCTATCCAACCTAGTATTTTCTCGTTACTAATAATTTTGCTGAGCCTAAAAACAAGTTTTCTGTGACACAAATGCTTTTTTGTAATCTATAAGTATGGCATCAACTTGACCTCGATTATTCAGGGCTGAAGCGATGTCATGGGTGAATTCAATGAGTTGGGTAGTTGTGGAAAGGCCAGGGCGGAAACCATGTTGATTCTGCGATAGTATGTCATTTTCAGAGAGGTACCGAAGAATATGCTTATGAATTATGTGCTCTAAGAGCTTGCAACAAGTACACGTTAAGGAAATAGGTCTTTAGTTGGAAATTTGTTGCTTATTACCCGATTTAAAGACAGGAATTACATTGGCGATTTTCCAAATTGTCGGCGCTGTACATGTGTCTAATGATTTACGAAAAATTATCGCTAAATAACGAGCGTTCCATTCCGCATAACGCTTCAAGAACATATTTGGTATTCCATCCGGTCCGGCACTTTTATTAGTGTCGATGCTCAAGAGAAGGTTATAAATGCCGGTACAACTAATTTCAAGTTCTGGAATCGGACATATTTCCGGGTTACCATCAATGTCAGGGGTAGTACCGCTATCATCTCCAAATACAGATTTGAAATAGTCACTAAATCCTTCCGATATTGTCGAGGAATCTGAACAGGACACTTCATTTATTACAAAAGATGACGGGCAGGAAGTAGTGGGATTGATGGTTTGCCAAAACTTACGCGGATTGGTTTTCATAAAAGAGGTTAATGTGGTACTGAAATAAAACTTTCTAGCTTTAGTCATTTTTGCTTTCAGTTCTGACTTGAGCAAGTTAATTAGGTGTTCCCTTTCCGTGTTGTGTACATTGCGTCGTTTCCGCAGGCGCTTAACGCGACGTAACTAATGAGTTATTGGTTTTTGCTAATGAAATCGGAAAAGGAACCGTAATGCTCTATGCTGCTCTAAAGAAATTTTCGATAGTTTGGTGACGCGACTCCGCATGTGTATATACGCCGATTTAGCCTGCAGTCCCCATCCATCGATGATGCACAAAGCATACAAACATTCCCCGCGCCCACGCGATGCAGTTATTGCGTACTCAAAGAGCCACAACAGAAAGGGCTTACGGGGGGAAGGCGGTTAAAATTCGTCCCTCACTTTTCCACACCGTCATTTTCGGCTAACAGTCCAGCACGAATGCGGCTACCAATGATCTCCAAGGTATTCTCTTCTCGAGTTTTGCAAAGCAAGTAGCAAGAATACGAGAGAAGCAGGTTTCCCAGCTGCCATATACTCGTTCCTGTCCGAGATAAGTTGATTAGAGCTTTAAAAGGGCGTGTCGGACGCAAGACCATGCAGTGCTGATGCCTTTAACTCCAGTATTACCCGGATTAGAAGCAACTTAGTACGGAAACTTCTTTTCCATTCCATCTTTTGTGGTGAAATTCGCAGTAACAAAACTTTGTACACGATGAGCCCATGCTACGTGTCACATAGAAATGATCACTCCAAAAACAATCCGTGAGATCGGCTCTCGTACCGGTGTCTTCGCTAATTCTTTTTTTTTTTTTTTTTCCTTTCACTATTCGTCAATGGAACGAGTTGGATGCGTGTGTTGTCGATCTTCCCGCTGACGGCTTTTCATTCGCCACTACAAGATGTGCACTATTCGTGAATGCGCACGCACTGCTGGTCGAACGCGTTCCACTTTTCTCGAGTGTGCAGCGCTTTGATTTTATTTATTTCTTTTCACCCGCGTACAATAAAGCCCACTTGGGCGATGCTGGTTGCACCAATAAATTAATGAATAAATAAATAAATAAATAAATAAAAAGCAAAACAACTTCGCAGTCATGCCTTGTGCGCGCATGCACTTGCACATGCTTTAAGGAAATGTTCCTTCCCACTGCGCAGTCGATAGTGCTCTCATGCAGGGCTCCCAGCAACGTGGCAAAAATCGCCGCTCTCCTTAAAAAATACGCAGAGAAGAAAGATAGCGCTGGTGTTACAAAAGTATGCTGCCATCCATAGAAACAAATATAGGTTGTTCGTGGCATCCCACTATCTTGCGGTCCTTGCCGAAAATTCGTTCTCGGCAAAACAAAACCGTATAACTCACCTGCATTGCAGCGTGATCTTGCTTTGTGCAACACCCTTCCAGATGGTATCGCTGCATTAACCAAACGAGATCATTTTCTGTGCAAAACTTCGGTCACTCTATCAGTAATCACTGTACAACGTTGCGTCACTTATAGCTTCCAGCATTTCTAACGTCTTCAGGCTTTCCCATTGTGCTATCACTTTAAGGACACAGGGTAAGGGGAAAAAAAAAAAAAAAAAAAAAAGGAGCACTTCTTTTTTTTACTTCTTTGCAATTTCGCAATTGAATCCCTTTCGCCATACGTTCCATATTCGCGTTTTTCTTGGCACTTCCTGCACAAAACCCAGCATGCTTGTCTGGAGTCAGCTGTGTACAAGCACTTGTCGGTTACACCCTGTCTCTGCCATGCCTGTCGGTAATTTGAGATTCCGCGAGTAAATAACGTCTTCAGCGAGCGTACATTTAGCGGCCATCAATAGCGTTCTCTTATATATGCGAATAAATGCCGCCGACGTACTGAGGCGCGCGACGCTGAACCTGAAAGCTCTTCGTCGTCCAACATCTCAGCCTTTTCAACGCCCTTCCAAGGGGAAACGCGTGCAGGTTCACAACGGGTACGCTCTAATCGACGTGACTATTATTTCTGGTGCAACTACACATAAACCCTCGCGCAAACTGTGCCGTGCAAGCGTTGAGCTAACCGCAGTCCAGTCGCAGAGCCTTCGCTCTCTTTGTTTGCGCTTCAGAGTCTTCACGATTGCGAACATTGGATGCTGTTCTTTCTTTTAGTGATGGCACTATCACGCGTGCACAACTTATCGAATAATTCCATTTGAAGCCTGGACAAAACACAGTCAATTTGGTGAAACAAGTTGACCGCATAGAGCTGCACGACAGCTCACAAGAGAGCCAAGGCAAGCACGACGACAGGCTCAAAAGTGAACAAATTACTTTCACAATGATTACCAAACTCGTAGCTACTGAACAAAACACTTGAACTGTGTTTGTGGCAGGAGATGCGCGCTTTTCAACAGTTTTTTTCCACTGTAAACTCGGTTATCTCAAAACCACGTCGCTTATTACTTACGTGCCATTGCTTTCCCACAAATTGCAAGATAACTAGTTCAGTATTTTTCCTTGTATTCTACACAAGTGCATACTCTACCGCAATCTAAATGATGCACTTCATACCTTTCGTGTTCAGAAACGTTAGAGGATGCAAATTAGCCCAAACTTAAGTCCTACTAGTAAAAACACAACAAACAAACAAACAAACAAACACAAAAAAAAGACTTCACCCAAATTGTAATATTAGATAGATTTTCGTGGATCAGGTACACTTAAACAACGGCAGATATGTACGTACCACTTTCATTCACTGAGAAAACGCTTCCTCAAACATGGAAAAAATTGCATCCGACGTATAGGGCTTACCCTCTGCCCTTAAATGCTATTTTCATAACTTTTATTTTTGCCTGATTACTCAATAACCTGGTTCATCACATCATTGCGATCCATCACAGAGTGCCGGCGTGCTCCGCTGTTCTACTGAAGTAGGTATTTCATGTCTCCTTTCTCGCCTGTGAGTGTGTCGTTCCAGCGGGCTCGTACCTTTCATGATTTGAGGCACTCAACTTCGTTTCCATTCGTATGCCGTATCTTTACTGCGCCCGCGCCTTCTAGCCTCGCCGATACTTATACATGTACGACTTCTGTAGCATGTCCGACCTTGCATTTCAGCCCAGGACGCGCGTCTTTTCCGCTGACGGTGCAGTTTCAGGGTACCAATCCTCTGCTACCCTCACTCTTGTCATTGACAGTGCTCACAATATTAGGGCCCCCACTTTTGTTTCCTGCATAAATCAGAGCTTCCTTTGAGCTCCCTTATAACAGTGCCGCCCCAAACTCCTACACTTCAATTTCTCACGTAGGTCGCATTCTTCGTGTTCACAAGCTTTGCCAGCTCGCCCGAATTCTATTTTAGACCTTCATTCAGTTACTTTCGCAAGTTTTGCCTGACGACCAGCGCGATTTCTTGCGTACCAAAATTTTTTTTTTCACTTGCGCTGTCACAACTAACTTTCCGCAACACGCTCTGCTTTTGTCTGCGCACTTCCTCTTCACTTTCTGTTTTTTTCCCTCGCAGTGCCGTCAATCTAGGAGCAGCGATTTACAACAGAGTGGACGGAACGGAGTTGCAAACTCTCGCAACAGAACCCAATGCCGACGCAAACAATTAGGGTGGCTCTGATAAGAGCCGTTGATGGGTGTTGCTGGCCCGAGGTACGCCTACTTAGAGCTGGTGTACTTGGTGACGGCCTTGGTGCCCTCGGACACCGCGTGCTTCGCCAACTCGCCGGGCAGCAGCAGGCGCACGGCAGTCTGGATCTCCCGGCTCGTGATGGTCGAGCGCTTGTTGTAGTGAGCAAGACGCGACGACTCCGCGGCGATACGCTCGAAGATATCGTTCACGAAGCTGTTCATGATGGACATGGCCTTGCTGGAGACTCCAGTGTCGGGGTGCACCTGCTTCAGCACCTTGTAGATGTAGATGGAGAAGCTCTCCTTCCTGCGGCGCTTCTTCTTCTTCTTATCCGTGGCGCGCACATTTTTCTGGGCCTTGCCGGCCTTCTTCACGGCTTTACCAGAGGGCTGCGGAGGCATCGCGACCGATATCCGCTATCCGCAACCGACAACTCACGGGAGCAGAATGCGACCCGAAAAAAAACGCGCGGCGCTTTTATTTGGGGGAGGGGTGTTCACGAGAGCAGCGGAAGGCGCGCGTCCCATTGGTTCGCGCGGCTTCTCCCTCTCGCACCCTCCTTCGGCGCCGCTCGACGATGGCGGGTACGACCGACGATGGTGGTAGTCGAGCGCAGCTCTCAGTAGTACGAACAGCTGTTTCTTTCCTCGTCTTCGTTTCAAACCGAAAGCACCACCATGTCCGGACGTGGCAAAGGCGGCAAGGCGAAGGGCAAGAGCAAGACCCGTTCCAGCCGCGCGGGGCTCCAGTTCCCCGTGGGCCGTATCCACCGCCTCCTGCGCAAGGGCAACTACGCTGAGCGCGTCGGAGCGGGCGCCCCAGTCTACCTGGCTGCCGTGCTCGAGTACCTCGCCGCCGAGGTGCTCGAGCTGGCGGGCAACGCCGCTCGTGACAACAAGAAGACCAGGATCATCCCCCGTCACTTGCAGCTCGCCATCCGCAACGACGAGGAGCTCAACAAGCTGCTTTCCGGCGTCACCATCGCGCAGGGCGGCGTGCTGCCTAACATTCAGGCCGTGCTCCTCCCAAAGAAGACGGAGAAGAAGGCGTAAGCGGGCACGCTTTTCGCACGCTCGTCGCCATCCATCCAACGGTCCTTCTCAGGACCACCCAAATGTGTGACGCGGCTGGTTTTCGCTCTGCATTCACCATCTCCGCGCCCGTTCCCTCTCTGTTTTCATAGCGAAAAAAAAAAAAAAAAAAAAATCTACAAGGACGAGACAGACAAACCCGGGCTAGCGCTGGAGTCCTGTGTCGTCTGTCTCCTCCTTCTAGTTTTCACGCTGTTTTTGTCTTTTTTTTTTTTTAATTATGAACGGTGTACCAACAAGCTCAAGTTCGCACGCTTCTCTCCGTTCTATTTTGGTTATTTCAATTAACTGCGCCCACCCTACTATTGAAAAATGAAGCAATACACCAGGGCTCTCACGGAGGCCGGCAACACACGCACATTTCCTGCGCGCCCGCAAAACCGAAAGCAAAACAAACAACTTCGGGAGCGCTGAGATCTTCACCGCCTGCTTTCTTTTCTTTTTTTTTTTTTAACTCTTCGTAAAAATCCTTGTCGTCCACCATGCGCGCGATGAAGAGAATTGCGCCAATAGCCAGCACACAGACTGCCCAGCAAGACGGGTACAGTAAGACTAGAGAAAAAAAAAAAAAAACAATACTACAAACAATCAAGCTACGAATCCTGCACACATGAGAGCAACAGGGTGCGGCCGGAGTACGTGCCCTGACGTGGTCTCGTAGCCAAAGCAGACATGTTGGTGGTCCTGAGAAGGACCGTTTGTTGACGCTTGCCTGTCGACCGAAGCGCAGGGAGCAGCCCAACTTTAAGCGCGCTCTCCGCGAATGCGCCGAGCCAGCTGGATGTCCTTTGGCATGATGGTGACGCGCTTGGCGTGGATGGCGCACAGGTTGGTGTCTTCGAAAAGGCCAACCAGGTAGGCCTCGCTAGCTTCCTGAAGGGCCATCACGGCAGAACTCTGGAAACGGAGGTCCGTCTTGAAGTCCTGAGCGATTTCTCTCACCAGGCGCTGAAAGGGAAGCTTGCGGATCAGAAGTTCGGTCGATTTCTGGTAACGGCGAATTTCACGCAGGGCCACGGTACCAGGGCGATATCTATGAGGCTTCTTAACCCCGCCTGTGGCAGGGGCACTCTTGCGAGCAGCCTTGGTAGCAAGCTGCTTACGCGGAGCCTTGCCACCGGTACTCTTGCGCGCGGTTTGCTTCGTTCGGGCCATGGCGCGTCCGATCACAACGAGTGCTGGAACGACTCTGGCCGGAACGTCTCCGGCTCGGAGCGGCGGGCTTCGCCGCACGGCACTTCCCTCTCCTCCCATTGGCCAACGCGCGAGAACCCGTCCCCGCGCGCGAGCAAGGGCGGCGTTCGCCAGGATGCTGGTTGATGCCCATTTCCGCGCGGTCGCACTGTTCGCGGCTGGCAAAAACGTACACGAAAACGACACCAATTCCCCCGTACAGTACAGCCGGCTGCGCATTTGTCTTGCCTATCAGGCAATAGTTCAATCGACGCCGTAGCTCGTTGCATCGCGAAGGGATACCGTAGAGTCTGAGATGACACCATTCATGCCGACCGCAGGCAGCGCGGCGCGCATCGCGCTACGACGGATCACATCACCTTTGGATTTGCCCTGCCCCCCCCGCCCCCCCCCCCCCCCCCCCTTCCCTCCCTCCCACCCCCCCGCTCCCACATCACCGTACTGCGGTAACGCAAAGGCGCAATGGTCGCGCCAACAAGCTTCTTTCTTCCGTATGATCCCACTGAGTACTTTACTGACGCTGCCGCTCATTTGAGACGATTGCTCCGAGGTTACTGCCTTCACCGCATGCTGCACAAATGAACAGTTCTGTTTGCCAGAAACGTACGCCAAGTGCACGACCAAGCAGCACCGTGATAGAGTGCTAGTAGATTCCACCAGAGAGAGACAGCGCCAACATACAAGGCGGCTACATGAAGGAAGACGCAATGTCCGACTCCAGGACAGAATGAACGAAAGAAAAGAAATAAAGGGGGGCGGCGTGGCGGAAACGACATCAGACGACCCGAGAAAGCCACTCCACTCTGGCGCGTAACAAAAGAAAAAAAAAAAAAAAAAGCGACGCTGTCTCAGAGGTCACACACAACATTCACGATAGCTAGAGTGAGTCCCTCTTATTTCGTTCACGCTTATTCGTTAGCTCGTTTGTTTATTCGCGTCCCTTCTTCTACCCCAGTTGTAGCTAGCCCTGCAACGCCCTCGTGAAAAAAAAAAAAAACAACAAAACAGTAATAATACATAAATAAATAAATAAAAACAAGAGAAAACCGGCAGGAGCACGGGGCGGTGGCGCCATCTCGCGGAGGAGACCCGCACTGGTAGAACGGCGATTTAGCATCGACGTGTTCGCACGGCGCAGAATTCAACGTTTTCTTTTTTCTCGTTAGTATTTTCACTTATTATTCTTTTTATTCGCGAAAACGATAGAAACAAAAATATACACGCAAGACATGAACAGGACTGAAGCCAAGAAGCTAAGGTTCATAGATTTGCGACCACGCATCTGTAGTCACCACCTGCGCTGGAAATAGGACCCCCGAGGAAGCAAATCACGCTTCTCTGCTGCTTCCACCACATACACGAGATTTCGCACAGCTTGGAAAAAGGCGGCACATAAAGGAGACGCGAAGGTTGTGTTCTGTGCTCCGGAAAAAAAAAGAAAAGAAAGAAAGAAAAAAGAGCCGTGTGTACTGAAAGCAGGCGAAGGAACGTTTGCACAGCAAACTCATCGCGCCCAGTTTGCAGCATGCGCAGTGGGCGTTGCTTACTTGATCGCCCGCTAAGAAGTGCCTGAACGAGCGTTTAAGGGAGCATTATTATTGTTTTTTTTTTTTTTTTTTTCCATGTAAACACAGGTCATCTCGCCATTCAGTGTACAGATTGCGCTTGTGAAGCGTACTTTCAGAATTGCACAACTGTCGCGAAACATCGCGAGCAGCTCACACGTGAGATCACAGAAGCTGATAGAATGCAAAAGCTGGGTGGCCTCTGTATGAGCATGCCCTCACCAAAAAGTGAATAGCCTACGTGGCCAATTGCGCTGATGTGTATATATTTCTAGCGTCTTCCGAAGGAAAAGCGAGTTCGTGCTGCCTAAGCATAGTTGTGTCTCCAAAAAACCCGGACAGCTGCGGTCTTCTTATTTTTTTCTTCGCGCGATTGGGTAAGCGACGTTGCTTTGTCAACGAGAGGAGCCAAAGGCGCAGTTCGCTTTGAGCAGCCTGCCGAGAAGATGATGGCACTGTGATTCGTGCACTGCGGCGGCAGAAACGAGAGCAAAGGCCGAAACGTAACGAGTGGCAGCGAAGGAGGAGGACGGTTGCGATACGAGCTCACCTGAGCGATTTGATTCTCGCAGGACGACGGACGACAAAATGCAAAGAGGGAGGAGGCGGGTATGGCAAAAGCGATCGGATCACTGCCCAAGCATCAAGTTGGTAGCCCTGAAGAGGGCTGTTGGGTTCTTGCTTGCAGGCGAGCGACGACGCTGCTTGCTTAGCCTCCGAATCCGTACAGGGTGCGGCCCTGACGCTTGAGGGCGTACACGACGTCCATGGCCGTCACGGTCTTCCTTTTTGCGTGCTCGGTGTAGGTGACGGCGTCGCGGATCACGTTCTCGAGGAACACCTTGAGAACACCGCGAGTTTCCTCGTAGATGAGGCCAGAGATGCGCTTGACACCACCACGGCGCGCCAGACGACGGATGGCAGGCTTGGTGATGCCCTGGATGTTGTCACGCAAGACCTTGCGATGACGCTTGGCGCCACCCTTGCCGAGCCCCTTGCCGCCTTTGCCTCGGCCAGACATATCTGCTGCTGCTGCTGCTTCGAAGCGAGTCTCAACAACGAGTGAGCGATTTCTCTGACGCCGGCGCGGTTCGCGGCTGAACGGCGCACGCCGGTTGGCTGGCTGGCTGCTCGCCTCTCTCTCTCTGTCTCTCTCTCTCTCACCTTCGCGAGGCGCGTGTTGGTGGCGCGGGTTGTTCCACTGACGTTTTCTCTGCACTAACTAGATACGGAAACCGCGCACTTTCGCTTTTGTTTTTCTCACTTTTCTTATACAGTGATGGGATGGATCCTTGGAGGGAGGTTACTGAAGAGAAGATGAGCAAGTTCGTCGCAGTCCATGTGTACATGGTAATCGCTGAATTCCAGCGCTTGCATTGGTGTTGGTTGTCACGACACATATTTCCAGGCCTCATTACACCGTGAGTGATGCCACGAAAAGGTTGAAGGCTTCTTGAGTGTGCTCTGATCATGAAGAAGAGGACCGTTGCATCCCACGAGAAGCTTCACCACGTGCCTTCTCTATTGCAACAGATGAACGATTCTTCTACGCTATTTTTTAACCCGTCGGAACCTTTCAGTGGATGAGAAAATGCTGAAATCTGAAGATCGGTATGGTATTTGGCAGTATATGTGGAAGAAAGAGGTCAAATGAGGGTACAATTATGAATTTTTGCCAATTTGGAACAGACTACACTGTTCATTTCAACGAATACACAGGAAAATTGAAAAATACCAGAACTGCAAACTATGCTAGGAAAGTTGAGCAAAAGAAAAATTTTTTTTCCCGAAACATGTGCAGCCAGCCTTTGTTTTTCCGCGTCGAGAAACTGCATCGCGTGGTGGTATGATAGGCACTAGTGTCTATATTCTAGTATTGATGTAATAATCATTTGTACTTACAGAGCTTATATTTTCAGTATTATTCTGCGAGAGCTTTGCGTTCGAAAACGTATATTTTGATCTTTTTTTGCAGAGTAGTATTGATGTTTTTATGAATCGTTTTTTTCTTTTTGATGCATTTTTCTTTGTTTGGTAATCTTTTTATTATATTCGAAATAAATCCATTGTCTTGAACTAATACTGTTGGAAAGGCCAATTCCTCCTCTAGCATTTGATACCCTACGCATCAAGTATTTTCTGTGGAAACAACCGATTTTCCGCGGTCACGAAAGTGTTAAACTTATCTGCTGAACGATGCTTCGCATGTTTGAGCTGTAAAACATAGGTGTAAGGGAATACGGCCACTCCAGGGAAAGAAGCGGTTTTTCGTGAAGGCTCAATGCAAAGCGCTGAGAGCACGTTATATACGAGTTCTTTTTTGAAAACATGAACACAACAAGCCACGCGTGCGAACCTGACCCTCGTTGGATCGCTCTGCGCGCTATTGGAGTGTCAGTCACTCTCACTAGTACCACGCAGCAGCCCTAACAGTCAGAGCTGTGGCCTCCTTATCCGCGGTTCGCGTTGAGTTGCGAATGCGGCGGGTTTTCAGGCCAGTGGGGACAGAGACAAGTCTTTCAACTGAAGGTGTTTATTTACCTCAGATACACATCTGCCAATTGCGACAAATACAGTAGCACATCAAGTTAACAAAACACCTCAGCGGTGGAGTGTTCCGCATTACTGGGGGAAACAACAATGAATAAGTAGCAAGCGCACGTCCAGCGAATAACTGCTCATCTCACCTAGCAGTGGCGTTTGCACTCCAGTCCTGGGTGGTAGTTCGCACTCCATGGCCTGAGAACTGCAGGGGTTGATGGCGGCGGCAGTGCTCACGGCTTGGGTCTGATGTGGTCAGTCACACCTCTCCAGACGGAAAACGGGAAGCATATTTGTTGGCATATGTTCAAGGAACTTGATCATATTGCCATCAGGCATCTCATGCGTGAGAGTTAGGGGCTTAAAGCTATCTTTAAAAGAAGAAGGAATATCCAGTGCGCATGACAGGTTAACTGCGTAGTCATTGTCATACAGGAGGAGATACTAGTGGTCTACAAATCTGTGAACCTTGATTATGTTGAGGTTACTTAGACTATCAACCACAGCTTTGTCAACTTTAGCTAAAGAAATGTTGCTGAGAGTGGGGGCAATGCATGATTCTATCTTCTTTCTGGATGAATGGATGAATGGTATGCCTTCCATAAAATGTACGATGTCTTCAGGTAAGAAGATAAAAGTTGTAAAAAGCTGCGCACAGGTACGCCACACAAACTTTGAAAACATGATGAGTAAAAGGCAATCACCAACCAAATAAAAGTTAAAAGAAACGACGTTTCGGCTTCCATACTCGGCTTTTATACGTTTTGGCTTCCTTGTTCACAATGAAGCCAAGAACACTAAAAGCATCTAACTATATAGGTTTCAGTAAGTGACGCAAGCACCACACATAGCACGAGGGAAAGTTTCTAACATTACGATTCAACGTCTGTTCAGTAGATTGCATCTCGAGGGACTCAAGATGCAGGCGTGACGTCCAGTTTCTTTCCTTCCCGATAATGCTCGCATTCAACCAATCTGTAGTGTGATTAGTCGTATCCGCATGCTCCGCCAGTGCATTAGATGCCACTTACTTGTTTTTCACATCGTTCTGATGCTGGCGCAGGCGCTGTCTGAAATTGCCGGTCTTCCCGATATAAACTTCGAAAACGCGTATTGCCATACAGGTCAATGCATTCTTCCACTGCAATTAACAATTGGTCATGAGGTTAGAAAAAATTTAGCGCAAAATGACACAAGGACGAGAAGGGAGGACACAACACGTGCGCTAACTTTCAACAAAAATGTCTTACCAACAAGGCCGAATTTCTCCCCTTGTGCCGGTCATGAGGAATAGAATAGTACAAATCTTTAACATCTATTGAAAGGCAATATACAGCCCTATTAGCCAAGGGTACAATAGATTGTAGGATTAGAAAAAACAGTGCAAAAACCACAGGACACGCAGGAAGGGAATGCACACAACGCACACAGAGCAGTGAATACGGAAAATCATGTCATGAACCTGAAAAGGGCAAAAAGAAAAAGTGCTGGGAAAAAGGTTGTCAGAAGAAGCACAGAACTAGGTATATCGATTGCATTGAAAATGTTGTGATCAGATCCTCTCACATGTGGTAGATATTATGTAGGTCAGACGGGTCATTGTGCTAACGATAGAATGATGAGAGCGTGACAAACAATGTAAAACGTGCACGAGATGGTTGGTTAGCCATCGACTGTAGGTCATGCACGTGCTCACCTATTTTTGAGAAATGTAGTGTTGTCAGTAAACCACAGGGATCGCCTAACACATGAAGTTGTTTGAAGCGTATAAGATTGTGCATTGGGTGAAAACTGTGTCAGCACCCCGTCAATCGCATTTGCCCAAGGAAATGGAGTATCTACGGAGGGGTTTGACGTAATCTGTCTCGGTTGTGCTATTCGCAGCCTATCTGCGCTATGTCCAGTGACCCACTATTATATGAGTGGTTATCATGTGTATTTATAGGTGATGCATTTGGTTTTTCACAATAAATTTGTTCAGAGCTCAGCGCTGCGTGTGTTCCTTTCCTGTATGTCCTGTGGTTTTTTGTGCTGTTTTTTCTAATCATGTACAACCAACAAGCCCAGCTCTCCGCACTTTTAGATTGTAGGACTTCTTCTGAATTTCTAACAATGAGCGGATCGAGAAGCGTACGTTGGGGGGCTAGTTGGTAAGACATAATTGAGAAAATATAACTGTGCTAAGGACGAGACACCAGAAACGAATGGACAGGACGATCGCAGACTAACAACTGGTTTATTGAAACATACACCACCCTTTATGAAACAAACTAAGCGCGTGCGCAATGACATTCATGACCACGTGACAGGTTTCACCACCCCCAAAATTTCCTCAGACTTGGTATGTAAAGTCTATGGCCACCTCAGAGGACAATGTACTTCATTTTTACCGATTATGAAGTACGTAGGCCCTAGTAGGCGCCTGTCAAAATATGTGACGTCATGGCGAATGTGTGAAAACTTCAAGGTGGCGTCGCCACCCACATTTTTTCTTTGTACGTTTCCTCGCTTGCTAAGCATCTTCTCGCAGCAAGCGTGGTGTTTTTAGTATCGTGAAATAGTAGTTTACTAGTACATGAAAAATCGTTTTGCTCTTTAGTGTCCCTCAGCATACAGAAGTTCAGAATAGAACAGCCGGCCCGCAGCAAGGGTGCTGTCTCTGTGTGTCTCTTCCCGTACAGTGGCGCAGTCTATGACCATTGAACCGTAAGCTTACACGCTTCCTCGTCCATGGCACCCGCCAACGTGCTGCCGCAGTAAGCGTGGAGTTGAGGACGGTGTCCAGGCCTCCTCGGCACTTATTCACCTGCCGCTCCTGCAACCACCGTTCGGGGACGGCGCCTAGGCCTCCTCGGCGGCTCCACACCAATTCACCGACGCCGTGACACCAGTTCACGACAAGGGACGCTGTCCATGCGGCCTTGGACATGGATCCCGCCGCCATGAGCACCAGGACCTCTGTGTACTCTGCAGCCGCGACTCCTGGCTCGTCGGGTGCTCCAACCGACAACGGCCCAGTGCTCTTGCATGCCCTGAGGGAACTGTCACGTCAGCTCAAAACCGCATGGCGTCGTTGAACTCCGGTTTCTCGCCTGCCGCTTCATCATCGTCGGTCATTTGGTCAGTACCGGAGTTCCGCGGCTTCCAGGACGACGTTTGCCTGTGGATTGACACTGATAATTCTCTCGGCACCCTCCATGCTTGGCCGAACCATCGGAAATGGCTGGTGGCCATCGACCACCTTCGCGGTGCGGCCAAAGCATGGCACGCCTATGAAGGCATCAGGCAGCAATCCTGGCCTGAATGGGGCACCAGATTCGAGTCTTTTTCGTCCTCTTTTCACATAACTCAGACCCTATCTCCTCAGACACTCTCTACTGCGGATGGGGGCTGTGAGGCACACCACCTCGACAGTGCAGCTCAGGGCGTCCACCAACCTGCCCTCCCCAGCAGCACCCCCTGGTACAGCTGTGCCCTGCAGCTGCTCCACGGACAGTGCCTGAGCTCGGCAGTGCTAGCACTGGCGGAGCTCGCCAGGCGCTCGCCAGTGCTGGAGTACATGGAGCGGCCAGATATTCTCGTACCTGACATGCCCCTCACTCAGACAAGGAAACCAAAAATTGGGGGAATATGCAGCTGTCCTTGTGTGGAGCCTCAAAACAGTGGATGCCCGTTATTCTGCAGCGCGGTACGTTCCACCAGCTCGTGTGGTGGGAGAGCATCGATGAGATTTGGTCCGTCAGCTGCAAAACTGCAGAGACGCGCGCAACGACAGAACAGACCGGTCTCTCTGCGGTGACAACACATTAGTGCAGTCATCTACTGTTCATCGTGAACCTCCTTACAGTTAATCAAGAAATGCGACGAGAGAAGCGACAGCGGCAGCTACGAACTTCCTTCAATAACCTAGTGCCGACCGCCAGAAACATCTGAACTCCAACCTACCCAGTTGCAGCTGAACCGATATCTACAAAGACCGCCAAGGAGCGGGTCAATTTCGCCCGCCCCTGGACATTTCAGCAGCTCGTTATGCTACGTCGCAGTCGTGGCCGAGTGTAAGGATGGCAGCGCCGCTGGGGCTGGAGCACGCGCTAGGCTACTGGAAGATGAGACAGAAGAAGTTAAGTTCAGAATAGAAACAGCTGGCCCGCAGCAAGGGTGCTGTATCTGTGTCCTCTCTTCCCTTACAGTTGTTAGAAATTCAGAGTAAGTCCTACAATCTATTGTACCATTGGCTAATAGGGCTCGTATATGGCTTTTCAATACCTGTTAAGGAACTGTACTATTCTATTCCTCATGACCAATTGTTAATTGTAGTGGAAGAATGCATTGACCTGTATGGCAGTACGCATTTTCAAAGTTTACGTGGCGTACCTGTGCGCAGCTGTTTAGAGCTTTATCTTCTTACCTGAAGACATTGTACATTTTATGGGACGGCAAACCATTCATACATAAAGGAGGCATTTGTATAGGGTCCTGCAATTCCCCCATTCTCAGCGACACCTTTTTTAGCTAAAGTTGACAAAGCTGTGGCTGAACCTCAACATAATCAAGATTCACACATTTGAAGACTACTATCTTATCCTGTATGTCAATGACCCCATAGTTAACCAGTCACGCGCACTGCATATACTTTCTCGTTTTCAAGATAGCTTTAAGCTGCTAACTCTGTTGGCAATATGATCAAGTTCCTCGACATCAGTTTTAGTTTCTACCCAGATCGTCTTTGCTGGCGCTATCAACCTCGGTGCAATAAGCCGGTCCTGCCATACAACTCAGCATACTCTAAATTAGCAAAAAGGTCTATTGTCAACCCTTGCTTTCGTAACGCTCTAACCAAGTCATGTGAGCATGAAGTTGCAGTTAGTTTTGAGCGCCAGTCCGACCGGTTATCAGAAGCACGTTATCCTTTAAGTGTTCAAACTTCTGTTGTTGAAGCTTTGCTTAGAAAGTTTCGCCAGTCGCTATCAACTGAGCCGGCCTCAAGAACTAACACGAGAAAAATCGCTGTCATTTCGTACTTTCACAAGATATCACACAATTCGAAAGAAGTGGCAGTATGATCCAAAGTAAAAGTGGTTTTTTCAGCCCCTTGTAAACTTCTAAGTCTTTGCCACCACAATAATAGCGATACAAAATCTAATATGTGCGCTAGGAAACACAAGGTCCCCTACGTTCCTTGCAAGAGTAATGTTGTATGTAGGATCCCCCTTTCTTGTGGTAAGATATATGTCTATATATATATATATATATATATATATATATATATATATATAGGCCAGACTGGAAGGTGTCTTAATGATAGGCTCAAAGAGCACAACAACAATGTAAAAAGATGGGCGTGATGGATGGCTTGCGATACATTGTAGAACACGTGGCTGTCAACCTGTTTTCGCCGCATGTACTGTTGTCTCATTCGTGAATGATAAGTTGACAAGAGAAATCATTGAAGCTCAAAACATTGTTAGATTAGGTCCCGAGATACTTCAGCATGCCCGCCGTCTGTCAACCTATCTAGCAAAGAGCTCACGTTTCTAAAAGTTGATTGTTGTACACGCTTGGTGGCGCTTGTGCGGTGTATACAAATTGTGTGCTCAAGGAGATAAACATTTGTTGGTAGCTTGCGCTCTGTGTGTTGTCGTCTGTTCCTTTAGTCCCTGTGCTGTTTGCGCAATTCAACACTTTGGATCATGAACCAACATGCCCAGTTGTCACCCATTCGGAAAATTCAATGATCCGCGACCAAATTGTGTTTGGAACGAGTGATGACAAAGTGCGCTGCTGTGGGACAAGGAATTGACACTGGCGAAAGCTGAGCTGGTGTGCAAAGCCGCTGAGTTGAATCAACTTCGGGCATGCGAACAGCGCCAAGTTGACCAAGCAAGGCCAAAGGAAACTGGTGCATCCGCAGTCTTTAAATGCAGTAGGTGTGGTCGGGAGCACTGCTCTACAAATTGTCCGGCGTTCGGACACAACTGTAGACAATGCGATGCCAAGAACTATTTAGCTGTGCGATGCAGGAGCAACAGGCAAGTGGCTGAAATCAGTGCTGATGAAGATCACGATTCTTGAGATATCTGTAGATGCTGTCGAAAGCCATCGTGACTGGGCAGTGGAAGCACAAGTCGGCAGCAAGTACATTAACTTGAAAGGGGACACCGGTGCTCAAGCCGACCTTTTGCCGTATAATATGTACTGCACACTACAGCCGGCGGCACAAATGAGAGAAAGCAACTCAGTGCTATGCTCAAATGGGGGAGTAATCAAGCACTTCGGGGTAACCAGAATGAAGATCACAGTCGGCAAGACAGCAATTGAAAGTGCACTAACTTGAAAGGGGACACCAGTACTCAAGCCGACCTTTTGCCGTATAATATGTACTGCACACTACAGCCGGCGGCACAAATGAGAGAAAGCAACTCAGTGCTATGCTCAAATGGGGGAGTAATCAAGCACTTCAGGGTAACCAGAATGAAGATCACAGTCGGCAAGACGGCATTTGAAGTCAACTTCTTCCTTGTAAAGAAGGGACGCGCGATTACTGGTCTCGAAGCAAGCGAACGCCTGGAGCTCTTCGTCAGGTCGGTCGATGCAGTGACCACAAAGGGAACTACGGAGCTCATGCAAAGAATACAATCGAGCCAAGTGTCAGTCAACAAAGAACAACATTGCTTTATTTGCACAGATATTTAAACGTTTTAGGCAGGAAAGATGTCACTGATCCCGTTAATGGGGATGGCAATCGCCGGGCGGATTCCAGGGGCGGACGTATCGAGCCCTCAAAACGCACCACGAAAGCGCGGACAATTTAGAGTTGGTCCTTTTAGTGCGCCAGCGAACGCCGGTTGTAGTCCAAAGACCGAGTCACAGCCGAGTCAATAACACAAACGAAATATATTCTTAGTTAAGGCAGTACATACACCACAAACACATGCGCACTCGGCTGGTACCGGTTACAACTTCACAATATTACTCTGATGGTGTTAACACAACAGGAACTAAACGGACAGATCATGCTCTACAAATGCAATCTCATGCATTACAACCCATTCAAGAACAGTTAAAGTCCCGAATATTCAACAGCGTATTCAGTCCACAATTCTTGGACGGTACTTGAATGCTTCTCTTCCAGGAAACAAACACTCACGCAAATTCCAGCGCTGATCACATAGTTCCCTCCGTCGTCATAACTTGTCACAGCTCACGCGTCGTCGTCATTCGATTCTTCCAGATCGACGATCGACTGACCGCACAACATCATAAAGCACGTCTTCTTTGGCTGGCGGAGCCACACTCATCATAACTTCACCATCTCTGGACCGACTGACTCCCTGGTCTTCGGTGCACGCTTTTATCCCTTCTCCCCTGGGTTCCAAAAGTGTCGGGAGGGTTCTTCAGCGTGCAGCACAGCCAAGGCTAGGGAAAGATCGAGATTTCTCTTGCCGGTTCTACTCGCGGCGGCGTCACTCGGCGTCGCGTCATGTTTTCCTTCTAGAAAGTTCCAAGCATTGCTGGGCGTTTGATCTGAGACTTCTAGTGGGCGAGGAGGATGCGGTGCGTCGGCGTCTTTTGATACTTATTTTTTCGTTGTTTGCACTTGGCCGAGCGGCTGGCGTCGTGCTATCCCGCTGCCATTTGAAAGTGGCTGCGTGCGTGCTTTATTGACGCGCTCGTTTATGACAAAAGAGAACATGTTTCAGATAGTCTTCCGAGGGCGTGTTTGTTGTTTGCATCGTTGTCACAAATGAGCACGTCAATGTAGCGTGCGCGCGGCCGCTTTCAAACGGCAGCGGGATAGCACGGCGCCAGCCGCTCGTTCAAGAAGCGCGAACAACGAAACAAACAAGTATTAAAAGACGTCGGCACGGCGCTCCCCCTCACCCACTTGAGCCAGGCGCAGACAACCAGATCAAACGCCCGGTAAAACCTGCAAGCCTGCAAATTGTTCAGGGCTGCGACTCGCTCGTAACGCTCCAGCAAGTCTTGTACATCCTTGCAAGCGGAGCTACGAAACAGCTGGATTGGGTGAGTCCGCTGGATGACGAACGGCACAGGTGCACGGGCAGCCCCCATCAGGGACGTTGAATGATGGTTCAGGCGACGATTAGTTGCTGTAAGCGGTCCCAATTCAGCTGGTGGCCTTGTAGTTGGCGGCTACTCCGGGTTTGTTCGTTCTTGCCTCCTCTGGTGGCTTTGTTCGTGTTGGCTGCTTGAGAGGCACTTGGACGGTTGTCGGGGTTCTGTTGGGGTGTGCTAAATGTCAGCACCTCCACCAAATGTCATGTAGGTGACAGCGAGCTGGCCTCCACACAGACAAGCAGAAAGGCAGACCACGACGGCAATAAAATTACAGATAGTTATTTTGGCTAACTTGTGCCCGATAGCAAGTTAAAACGACCCGCTCGGCGATGGCAAAAAGAACAGCGTGCCATAACGGCGGCTGACAGACTCCCGCAGGCGAATGCGGCGAAACACGTCCGGGCATCGGGCTGGTGTACGGATACATTTGATCACATGCAAGGAAGATGTTGAAGTGGATAACAAAGGTGATAAGATGTTCCAGTTCGCTTCTTTTTTAAGCGCACATGGCAATATATACATTTCCAGTGGCACAATGTTGTACAGCTCCAGCAGAGGAAACTTGAGAGAACGGCAGCATGGGCTAGTTGGTGATTTGTAATCGACATATTTGCACAGCGTTACGAGAACGAGGACGTATGAAAGGACACAACACAGGCGCAGCGCCTGTGTTGTGTCCTTTCATATGTCCTCGTTCTTGTAGCGCCATGCAAATATGTCGATAGCAGAGGAAACTTTTTCATTTCTTTTTCCAATCGCTCCTTAAAGGGGTCACGAAGCACCCCTTGGGCTTGTTGAAAAAACACATCCTGCAGAAAGCTGACATGGCTATGAACTGCTCAGCCAAATATTGCAGTCGTGCGCGCCGTATAAAGGGTACAAGCGGAGCGCGAAGTTGCTGTTTTCTTAGGCGCCCTCTTTTCAAACAGAGGCCGGTTCTCACTCTCGTCAGTGGGCGGGGCACCTCTCAGTTGACGTCATGTATCTGTTTCTCTGCATCACAAAAGACATAGCATCCTCATTGGCCGATAGCGGACATAAATCAAGAGTGGTGTTTGGATCAGATGCGCTTGTTCCGGTTGACACTGTGCATAACAGTTGTAGTTAAATAAACAGGCTGAAATATGGAAAAACTTTGTTGCGAGTTTTCACAAAGATGACTCACTTCCGGTAGAGGCCAACTGTCGTCAGCTGAACTCAGTGCGCCTGCGTACGTTCGAGCGTAACCTAAATTTGGCCACATGGCCTTTTCGGTATCGCAGCCTTTTGTGCCTCGCTTGTTTCGATTTGTTTGGAATGTCATAACTGGCCTCAAATCTTACCAAACTTGTGTGTGGCGTTGAGCTCTAACGCCACGGATCTCGTGCTGACTTGATCAGTGCATACACAGATTGAGTTGCAAGCAGGTTCTTAACAGACCGGAGAGCATCCCCTCGGGAACCATGAAGGTTAGATTATAGCTGAGGGTTTTAACACTATTATTCTTTTGGCAGAGAATGCACACGATCATTTAACCTTTGGATAATACACTTCAAACTTCAAGTCTAAGATATCCCAAAGATGGATTCAGCGGTAAGGTTGAAATAATACAACCTGAATTCCACTGTCAACTCACTGAGAGTACTTTTGCTTCCAGTCATCTTCAAAGAACAACCATCGGCCTGTGTTTAAGCTTACGTAAGGCCACTACATAATTTGTGGGGCATGATGCAGGCCGAAGTGAACACCTTTGGCTCCGAATTCTTCGGTTCGTCATGTCGTGGCGTTATAAAAGTGATAAACGTGTGCCCTCTTGAGTGCTTCTTGATATATCGACAATGCTTCGCTCGCTCGAAATTCCTGGATACCAGCGTGACAAAGGCATCTTCAGTTGGCTGAACCTATGTGCATTCCATGGGCATATGCTGTGGGCAATTTTAGTAATTTCTGCCGCGAGCTGCACGCGTCCTGTGGCAGCAGCGTGTTCTGAGCTGTTCTAAAACCGCCTGTGTTTGCATTGTAGGGGCCTGGGCCAGCCGCCGCGCAGAACACCTCAGAGACGAGGATGAGACACTGAGCAACACGTCTTTATCATTTCAAGACTCTGCCGCGACTCACTGTCAACGGCCACTGAGCGCGAGCTGCGAGCATGCCCATGTCCATCGTTCTCTTCTACCGTCGGCACGCTCGCGGCTGCCGCTCCCATAGCATATTAAATGTTCCACACGCAGACGCCACAGTTACAAGAATATTGTAACGCGCCTACATTAAATGCATTTAAAGCGCGCCTACTGTCGTGAGCTGCATGCAGGGGAAGCAGCGCCTTCTGAGCAGCTGAACGATAATCTATTTCTGCAATTAGAACTTATTTGCAAAACGCGCTTTAGCGTGGCACACAGTGGTTCTCTATAACGGATATTTTGTATTTAGTTGCTCTCATACTCGGAGACTTCCTACTATCTTACTAATTAACCGTTATTGTTAAGCATCACGCCACCACGTTACGGCGAATGCCAGAAGCGTGCCCCGATGTCAAGCTAATCTAGTAACGTTGGTCAAGCACAACATTAACAAATTTAACAGTGACATGTCTCTCGCAAAATAAAAAAGTTAATGCAATTGTACTTCTCCTTTGTGAACATCCATGTTGCACAGATGACACAGTACGAATTTAAAAAGAAAAGATATGTATTACAGTCCTCCTCAACGAAGCGGCTGCTCTTCAGAAAATAATGGTTCATTTGCATTGCTAGTATACTATATTTACAGCAGTAGAAGGTTGGCAAAACACAGAAACACGAGGACATAGCAAACAGGCACGAAACCGGAAAAACTTGGTCGTATGTGCACTACCTCGTCCACCTGCACATTATGTTGAAGTTCACTTATACAACAGGCACCTTCAATTATGCTACGATTGATGAAATATCACCCAATCTACATTAGAACACAATGATGGCTTATTGCCTAACTGCCTGTCATCCATTTCCTTCCACAATGTGTTCCAATGTGTAAATCATCTGTTCTACTTGTTTGGTAATAAAACACAAGCCGTTACATTGAGCGAGCAGTGTTTTCACCAATTTGTATTGCATGCAGAAGTTTACTTCTTCCATTTGCTTGCACCTCAACTCATACGAGAAACAGTATTTGCACTATTTTATTGTAATCAAAACAGTAGCAGTTGCCATGTCAGTGTAAGCATATGTATATTTCCATCTTTGTGCACAGGATCTGCACCCAATACTGAACACGTGCAACGGCATATACAGTATTATTCGCAGCAGTAAAGAAGATAACTTTTAAGGGCTCGTTTTTCTTTTTTAAACACAATATTAATGAGAACTAACAAACAGTAATGCCAAGGAAAGTATAGGGGACGTTATTTGTAGTAATTAGGATATAAATGTGAAGAAAGTAAAGTGGACGAAAAGATAACTTGCCGCCGGCAGGGACCAACCCTGCGACCTTCGAATAATGCCCTCCGATGCTCTACCACTGAGCTACGGCAGCAGTCATCCTCCCGTCCACTTTATGGGGTATATGTGTGCATTTTGAACTTGGGAGTGTTAGTCAGCGCCATCGCAGCCATGGTGGCGAGTGTGGAACACCGTTTTTCTGCCTTTTGGCGTCACATAGCACGTGATCTTTTTCAGGTTCGGTCCAGGTTCGGTCCCGGTTCGGCAGGGACCGCAGGTTCGGTCCCTGCCGGCGGCAAGTTATCTTTTCGTCCACTTTACTTTCCTCACATTTATATCCTAATTACTACAAATAACGTCCCCTGTACTTTTCTGGCATTATTGTTTGTTAGTTCTCATTAATATTGTGTTTAAAAAAGAAAAATGAGCCCTTAAAGTCATCTTTCCTTCATTCATAGCGAGGGTCTCGTTCTGGCAGACTTGATGCCTTCAGGAAGTATGCGAGGATTATTGGTCAGCTGCCAGCTCGTAAAAGATCACGTGCTACGTGACGCCAAAAAGCAGATAAAGAGTGTTCCACACTCGCTGCCATGGCTGCGATTGGCGCTGACTAACACTCCCAGGTTTAAAATGCACACATATACCCCATAAAGTGGACGGGAGGATGACTGCTGCCGTAGCTCAGTGGTAGAGCATTGGACGTGTTATTCGAAGTCACAGGTTCGTCCCTGCCGGCGGCAAGTTATCTTTTTGTCCACTTTACTTTCTTCACATTTATATCCGAATTACTACAAATAACGTCCCCTGTACTTTCCTTGGCATTATTGTCTGTTAGTTCTCATTAATATCGCAGCAGTAAAGCAACATGAGTGTGTAAAACCTCCCTCATAATGCCTACGACGTGTGCACTTTTCAGTGCCAGTAATAAGCACAATCCAAAGAAATGGATGCACAAGAACTTGGGGTCAGCCTACACATGAAGGCAACTAATTAGTACATAAGGCTAGCTTACTTTTGAGAAATATGCAACCATGCAGATAGGCATGTTCTAGTTTTTTATTGCATTAGTTTGCACTATGGCATCAAACATGTCGCCACATGATCATACAGTTGAATTTCGTGCAGGAAAGTAAAATTGATTGTAGATCCCTTACCATGATTTATAAAAGCATTCAGCAATGCCCACAAAATGGCAACGCTGCCTTCATATATTGCTGCACATTTTACTCACAGATATATGAAAACTACGTAAATTTCTAGAATTATGCTTGGGAACTTGTTGGCGTTATCACATGACTACAACGTACTAATACTTCTATTATGCATATTAGTACATCTATGTTACAATATATCCATGCCAGCTAGTACCATCTGCAAACTTAAAGTTCTTAATCTATAATTGCTCACTTCTTGGCTTATGCATAATTACCCACATTGAAAATTAAGCCCAGCATTAATGGCTGCAAGGTCAGCTTGAAATTAGGCAATCACATGCTTAAAATAGAAATTTCCTATAAATGGTGGCTGATGGCTTGGCACATGGATCCTAGGACTGATATG
>NW_023615227.1:0-40001 GCF_013339695.2 Rhipicephalus sanguineus
TTTGCACGAAACGGTTTCTTCGCATGGCGTTGTATACCATTTCATTACGCATGTCGGTTCCACTATCCCAGTAGCACTTCTTTCCCGGCAAGCGGTTGTAACCGGAAAGAACCAGCACGCCAAGAAAACACTTGATCTCCTCTTTTGTGACCTCAGGGTCCGGCATATTCAAAAATAAAGCATAGCTTCTTGTTTGTTCTACCAAAAGATCTATGACACTATCATCAAAAAAGAGCTCAAACAATTCTACAGGCGAAAGGTTCCTGTAAGCGGCGAAATTTGGGTCTGGAAATATTGCGGAACTTTTCACAAGGTCACCATTCTTCCACTTGATACCTGAAGCCAAATTCGCGCCAGCGCTTTCGTCTCCTGCTCCTGAAGAAATATTTGGTGGTTTATCACCTTGTTGTTCATCCTCTCCTTCATCTTCATCAGAATCGCATCCACCAGTACGACGGCCGTCTGCGAGGACGGTTTCAGCACCTGCTCTAAGCTGCCTACTACTGAGGTTGTCTATGAGGCCACCAGAATCTTCATCAGCGGAATCTTCGTCTGAGTAGATGGTAGCCTCCGGTGGCTCAATGTAGATAGCCGACACATCTTGATCGTCCTCTTCGAGTATTCTGGTTATTTCTTCTAAAATCAACCTGGGCAGACAATAGATTGACGCATTAGTGCCGCGGAATTACCCTACAAGGAGCGTAAAATGAAGTAACGAAATTAAGCAAAATACGGAACCTGAAGGCCCAGCGTGACCATATGGCAACGCGTAAAATAACACTCTTTTTCACAATGAACACATCAATTTATCTCTCTCAAATTGTCACCGTAGGCCCCTTACTACAAGTACTCTACATGGACATGTATATCATGTTATATCAAAAAAGAATATTATAAAGAAATCCACTTACCCGCGGGAGCGTTGCATATCGACGCGCCGAAATGCAGAACCACTGTTTCGCGCCTTTTTGGCAGCTCTCAAATAAACATCAACAACTTCTGCCACCTGGTGTCGGTAAGGGGTACCTTAAGCTCACGAAAGACACGTTGCGTTGATTCTGGCGCGGTTTTTCAAACCCGCGTAAATTGAAACGCTTGGTGGGTATATGCGTGACCATATGGTAACGCTGGTACCTAATGGGTTAACACTTTTGAAGATAATGATACTGATGGTTTGCTTACGCAGCCATCGCCCAGGGCGTCGATCTGCTCTGCTTCTATGATGAGGCGGGTGATTTCATCCTTGTGACGTCCCAAAATGGTTGTCCGGTGAAAGTTCGGCCGGCACCCGCACGACTGAGTGTGGATAGCGAGGAACCCATCAGGCGGCAGCTTTTTTGTCTTTTAAATGCGAAGCATTTCTTAGCGAACTTCTGCGACTTTGAGCGTATCTATCTATCTATCTATCTATCTATCTATCTATCTATCTATCTATCTAGCCGCCTACGACTTTGTGCTCTCCTGGCCGTTTCGTTAATCAGATGTATACCAAAATTGGTGTGTCATAACATGGCCTTATTACGAACATAAATGACATCTCATATCATGAAAATCATGACACGCATGTCATGAACAGCACGATTTACATTCCACGACCTTAGGCTCTTGTGGCCGTTCCGTTAATTTCATAGACACCAAAATTGGTACGACCTGACAAGAATTCATGACGAACATAATGACTGGTCCTAACATGCAAGTCATGACGCGCATGTCATGTGCAGCATGATTTACATGACATGGTCTCTGGGCGCTCGCGGCCGTTTAAATGAAGGGATATATACGAAAACTGGTATGACGAGACATTTCTGTATGAAGAACATCACTGACTCGTGATAACATGAAAATCATGACATGCATGTCATGTATGACATGATTTACATGCCACGCTCATGGCGCACTCGCGGTTGTTTCGCTAGATTGATATACACCAAAATTGGTATTGTGCTATGTGACTGTATGAAGAACATGAATAACAGGTCGTAGCATGAAAACCTTGACATCCATGACATGTATGTCATGATTTACATGCCACGCTCATGGTGCATTTGCGGCCGTTTCGCTTGCATGATATACACCAAAATTGGTATTGCGCGACACGACCGTATGACGAACGTAAGTGAGAGGTGGTAATATGAAAATCATGACGTGCAAGTCATGTACAACCTGATTTACATGCCACGCTCATGGTGCGCTAGCGGCCATTTCAGTAGATTGATATACACCAAAATTCGTATTGCGCGAAGTGACTGTATGAAGAACATGAATAACAGTTGGTAAGATGAAAACCATGACATGCATGTCATGTGTGTCATGATTTACATGCCACGCTCATGATGCATTCGTGGCTGCTTCGCTAGCTTGATGTACACCAAAATTGGTATTGCACGCATCGACTGTATGACGAACGTAAATGAGACGTGGTAACATGAAAACCATGACATGCATGACATGTACGACATGATTTACATGTCATGCTCATGGCGCACTCGTGGCCGTTTCGCTTGCTTGATATCCACCAATATTGGTGTTGTGCTATGTGACTGTATGAAGAACATGAATAACAGGTGCTGGCATGAAAACCATGACATATATGACATGTATGTCATGATTTACATGCCTCGCTCATGGTGCACTTGCGGCCATTTCGCTGGCATAATATGCACCAAAATTGGTATTGCGCGACACAACCGTATGACGAACGTAAGTGAGAGGTGGTAACATGAAAATCATGACATGCAAGTCATGTACAACCTGATTTACATGCCACGCTCATGGTGCACTAGCGGCCGTTTCAGTAGACTGATATACACCAAAATTGGTATTGCGCTGACTGACTGTATGAAGAACATGAATAACAGTTGGTAAGATGTAAACCATGACATGCATGTCATGTATGTCATGATTTACATGCCACGCTCATGATGCATTCGCGGTCGCTTCGCTAGATTGATGTACACCAAAATTGGTATTGCGCGCAGCGACTGTATGACGCACGTAAATGAGACATGGTAACATGAAAATCATGACATGCATGACATGTACGACATGATTTACATGTCATGGTCATGGCGCATTCGTGGCCGTTTCGCTTGCGTGATATACACCAAAATTGGTATTGCGTGATGCGACTGCATGACGAACGTAAATGATTGGTGGTAACATGGAAGCATGACATGCACGTCATGTACGACATGATTTGCAAGCCACACTTATGATACATTCGCGGCCGTTTTCCTAGCTTGATATATACCAAAATTGGTATTGCGCGACGCGACTGTATGACGAACATGAATAACAGGTGGTAACATGAAAACCGTGACATGATGTCATGTATGTCATGATTTACATGCCGCGCTCATGGTGCATTCGCGGCCGTTTCGCTAGCTTGATATACACCAAAATTGGTATTGTGCGAAGCGACTGTATGACGAACATAAATGAAAGGTGTTAACATGAAAATCATGACATGCATGTCATGTATGGCATGATTTACATGCTATACTCGTGGTGCACTCGCGGCCATTTCGCTCGCTTGATATACACCAAAATTGATGTTGCGCGATGTGACTGTATGACGAACATAAATGAGAGGTCTTAACATGCGAATCATGTTATGCATGTCATGTACGGTATGATTTACATGCCACTGTCATGGTGTGCTTCCGGCCGTTTTGTTCACTGGATATATACCGAAATTGGTATGGCATGACTCGAATGCGTGATGAACATAAACGACAGGTCATGCATTGTATATACCAGAATATGCATTTCATTGGCATGGTGTATACTAGATTGTGCATGCATGCGTGCATGGCAAACATGCGATATATGGTGGACTAGATGCCATGGCATGAATGATTTCATTTGGCTCAAAGACAAACAAGGCGATGTATGCAGCTCTTTGCTGGCTGCTTCGCATTACATCGATTCCCACAGTGCGTGGGATCTGCCGAATTTTTGTGCTCCCTTAGCCGCACGTTCACGCACCTGCCAGTCTGTCCGATGTAGCATTTCCCACATGACAGCGGGATACGGTAGATGACGAATGCCTTACAATCTATTAATTTGTGTTTATGCTTGATGCCACATTCTACTTTTTCTGTCCTAGAGGGATTTGTTTTCGAACAGAGGCTCTCTAGCTTGTGGGGCACAGAGAAAACTACCCTTATATTTTCCCGTAAGGCCAATTTCTTCATGTTATGAGACAGTTTATGAATGTATAGAATGACGGCTGTGTTCCTGTACTCAGGAGCAGCGAGGTCTTGTGGGTCAGGATTGCTCGATCGTGCACGAAGTTTCTTGAGGTTCTTTTGTACTACCTAGACCAATACATGCTCAGGATGACTGGCTTCTTTTAGACGTGAAATCTGTTGCGTGAAACTGTGACCCATGAGGTGTGTGCAGGACTTTTTTATAGCGTTACTGAGGCACATAGCTGTAATGCCCCTCTTGGTCAGTTTTGAGTGGTTAGAGTGAAAGAGAAGTACTAATCCCTTGTTGGCGCAAGGTGCATAACACCAGCATAGCTGGTTGTCCGAACAGGTTAGCATAAGGTCCAGAAATTTAATGTGCCCATCAACCGGCCATTCAACGGTGACTTTCAGGGGTTTAAGACTAGCACAACACTCATTCAGTACTTCGGTACTCTTTCAGGAAACACCCAGTTGGGCAGCCAATAAAAATGATAAAATCACCCACGTATCGAATAACTTTCCGTACATTAGTTCCTTCGAGATGATTCGCCAGGCCTCTGTCAAGTTCATCTAAGGGAAGATTACTCAACATTGGGGCGATACAGGAGCCAATACAAACAACCCTTTTGTGCAGTAACACAGATTGGTTCCATTGTATAATGGTCGAGGTTAAGTAAAATTGCAACAAACACAAGAAATCATCACTTGAAATGCCCGCTTCAGAAGTAAATTTGAGTACACCATATTCATATATGCTATTTTCAATGTATGTATATATGTATGTATATATATACATATGTATGTATTTATATATATATATATATATATATATATATATATATATATATATATATATATATATATATATATATATATATAGTTGCGCGCACAGGAAAGGTTTAAAGGGGGTGTTTAATGAGCACAGAGGCGCAAAAGACCGTGGTGATTGCAGGAGCAGCGCCGCCGTTCTCTTCTTCTTCTACCGCTTCTCACGGTGTCCTCTTGCGGGGACACCTCATAGCTATATCTATATATATATATATATATATATATATATAGCGCCGTTGTTTTCTTCTTCTACCGCTTTCTCGCGGTGTCAGGCGGTAGAAGAAGAAGAGAACGACGGCACTGCTCCTGCAATCATCACGGTCTTTCGTGCCTCTGTGCTCATTAAACACCCCCTTTAAACCTTTCCTGTGCGCGCAACTATATATATACATACACATATATATATATATATATATATATATGCACATACATATACATATAAATTGTGGCGAAGCAATTGGTACTGTTTAACGGTTGCGCTCTCCAGCTGCTCCTAGTGGGTCATTCTAAACGCCGCTCGCTCTCGGAGCCCATGCTTTGGCCTTCACTGTCGCCATAGCGCATTGTCGCCGAGTTCCGTCCAATAAACAGCTTAACTAATTGGTGGAGAGTGCTTTGCTCCCATTCGATGCCACTGGAGCTTCGATCCCGTACCCGACCAGCTACCATGCCTCAAGACGCCTCCCAACAGACGCCTCCGCCTGCACCGACCTCATGTCCCGGTGTCCCTCGTATCCGCGACCCTCCAGTCTTCACTGGCGCAGATGGGACTGACGTGGAGGACTGGCTCGCGATTTATGAACGCGTGAGTGTCCCCAATAGATGGGACGAGGCAGGAAAATTGACCTACTTGGTTTTCTACCTCGCGGGTGTGGCAGGTCTGCGGCACAACAACCACACATCCGATTTTACGACGTGGTCCGACTTCAAGACCGCCATTATCACAGTGTTTGGCCGCCCTGCCGTTCGTAAGCTGCAGGCCGAACAGCGTTTGCGAGAACGAGCTCAGCAGGCCGGTGAAACCTTTACCAGCTACATTGAAGACATCCTCGATTTGTGTACATAACTTGCAAGTGACGTCAGTTCCCGCCTTCCGGTTTTGCGTCCGCCATCACCGAGCACATACGTCGCAGTGACCGTGCTGTGTTTACGCCTGTGCGGCGGATCGTTTGGCGTTGTGCGCGTGTTTGCATCGTTTGCCTTGCCCGTATGGCGAAGGAGAATCATTCAGGACATTATCCTGCATACTTTGATGAACTTGTAGGACCAACGCGGGCCAGGTACAAAGAAAAAATAGCCCTGTGCGACGGCGTGGATCCCTATGAGCTACGGGTCGGTGCTCAAGCCGCTATTGATGCAAGCCTGCTGCCCACGGTTACCCATGTCGACATTATAAATTATCTGGTACTATCGACAAATTATCTTTCACTTGACCAGATGAAGGCCTACAAATCGCTGGACTCAAACAATTGCTTTACAAGCGGATGGGTCCGGAACATCACTGCCAAGAAGTTGCCGTCTCAGCGTGTTGTCGTGCTTAGTCGGGTGAGTTTAGTGCACTCCGCATTGCATAGCCGTTACAAATATACAGCAATAACCACGTAAATGACAGACAAACCTGGGCAAAATTAAAACTTCGACTTCTCTGGGCTGCGCGGAGACGTCGCCGAGTCAGCCTGGTGAAGCAGTGCTGACTGGCGAACTCGGGACTGGGGAACTCGGATCCTCCATGTCTGCAGCGTCCGGGTATACATGGTGTCGCACGTACTGGGTGACACAACTTACTTCTTCAGCTTACAGGGAGCGTGGGTACACACAACAGACAAAGGAAGAACCACAGAACACGAGCGCTCGTGTTCTGTGGTTCTTCCTTTGTCTATTGTGTGTACCCGCGCTCCCAGTAAGCTGAAGAAGTATGAATTACCAACTAGCCCACCTTTCGATACCTTTGCAATGACACAACTTCGCACGAGTCACCTACAGCGGCGCTTTTCGCTGCCCGCATTTTACGGTGCTCGTACCGCGCAAATTTCGTCGCCGACTGCTCCATGCAACCATGGCCCAATAAGATGTTCGGCGCCCAGTCGGGATTTGTCTCATCCAAGAGCTTAGCGAGCCTCCCTGAAAAACAAAGCGCTTTCGCTGTGTTCAATTCGGTGCATCACCTTTTGAAAAAAATTTATCTCGCGCATAACGGACTGGGCACTTATCGACTCCGCGGCGATACACTGAGCGAAAAGGTGGAGAGAGTTCGAAACAAAATTTGCCTGTTATGAAGTGATGCCCGCATACACGAACGTTGTTCAGGGTCTTCAGGTCCTTCCTGTTGATGCGCGCCAGCCATGTGCTTCGCCGCTTCTCTGACAGCTCTTTTCGTGCGGGCGCACTGATTTGCGATCACCTTCGGCAAACAGTACATCCCCGCGTCTGGTCCTTTTTGACTTGATTTGCACTTGCTTCTCGCGCGGCAGCCAAATATTGCACAAATCGCCATTGCGATCTACGGTGTCGACGGGAAATGCGACCGCCTTACAGCTTCACTCAGTGTCGTCTGCTGCGATGTGCTCGGTGATGGCGGCGCATTCCGAGATCGTATCCCAGAGTTCCGCGGTGTGACGTAGTTGCAAGTTCTGTGTAAGAAAGCTGACGCCACCATGTCGGAATCTGACAAGATGAGGCATATTATGAAAGGCATCGACGACGATGCCTTCTCGATGCTGCTCGCCAAAAACCCCAGCACAGTGGCCGAGGTTATAACGCTCTGCTAGAGCTACGAGGAGCTGCGCCGGCAGCGGTCGATGACCCGTCGCTCTCCATCCCGCGACGCCGAGCTCGCTGGCTTGTCAACCATATCCGACCACTCCGCTTTACTCGCAGAGTTGAAGTCATTCGTGCGCGAGGAAATCGCGCGCCATTTCTCTCTGCTGGACTTTGCTCAACCTCAGTACGTTCAACAGCCGTCGACCGCTCTTCTCCCTCCCCTCCGTCGAGCGATTGAGCAGGAAATCGCGGAGGTCATGCCTGAGTTCCACCAGCACCATCCGCCTCCTGCACCACTGAGTTACGCACAAGTTGTCGCCAGGACGTCTCCAGTAATACCTACGGCAGCCCCACACAGTTACGCCGAAGGCACCGCTAGACGTCAGTCCTTCGAAGCGGCTGTGCCGGCTACCTACGCCGACGTCATGCAGAGGCCACGACTGCAGCCCACGATGCCGCCATATCAGTCGCCACCCCGTCAATCACGTCCTGCGCCATGGGCGGGCCCTGCTCCAGCAAACCGATGGCGCACACCTGACAACCGCCCCTATTCCCGCTTTGCACTACTTTTCCTCTCTTTTCGCGCGCCTGCTGTTCTGCCCAATTTTCTTTCCATCTTTTTTATATGCTTCGCATGCGGTTACGCCGGCCACGTGGCGCGTTATTGCAATCGCGTCCAGCCGCCTCAACTCGTGTCGCGCGCCACCAGCCAGTCAAACCGCACATTTTACGCCTCACCTACGCCTCTGTCACCGACGTCACGCCAAGCCCCATCTATCGGCGCTCTCAGTCTCCACGACGTCACTCACTGTCGCCGATGCGCCCACGTCCGGTCGCACGTGACCAGGAAAACTAGTCGTTGCAGTCCACGAGGACTATCGAACTGCGATAGCCCTCAGCGAAGCCCATCGAACGTGATAGACGTGTTTGTCGACGGTGTTCCTGCATCTGCCCTTGTCGACACTGGAGCCGCCGTATCCGTTATGGACCAAAAATTGAGCCGATTACTACGAAAAGTGAGGACGCCACTTTCTGGGATGTCTCTCCGTACAGCCAGCTCCCAGAGTATTCATCCTACAGCAATATGCACAGCTCGCGTCGTCATTGAGGATGTTCTGTACGACGTCGAGTTTATTATAATTGCTGCATGCTCTCACGACGTCATCCTGGGATGGGATTTTCTCTCCCGTCACGACGCCGTAATTCATTGCGCACCAGCCGAAATCGAACTCTCCCTGGTCTCAGATTTGACGCCTGCAGACACTTCATCGATATCGAGCAAGATCCTCGTCAAAGACTATACCAAAGTGCCTCCAACCTCGTCGACGGCTGTGTCAGTCGACTGCGCCGGTCTCTCAGACACCATTGCTCTCATTTCGCCATCTGACCACGTTTGCACAAGGAAAGGCTTGCTGGTACCTTTCGCGACCGTCCAAGTCACTCAGGGCAGCACCACTATTTTTTGTTAACAACCCATCCCCATACATTGTTACGTTGGTGCGAGGGGAATGTCTCGGCAGAGTGGAACCCCTCGAAGTTCAGTACCCCTCGAAGTTCCGGTACGCTCAGTGCTGTTTCCACGTCCGATTCGTCGCCTGCTGATGTGTTTAGGTCCTCCATTGCTGACAACCTCACATCGGTCCAGCGTTCCCAACTTCTGTGCCTGCTGGAAGAATTTCATTCTTCTTTCGATGTCGGGCAAACTCTCGGCCGCACTTCCGCTGTTACGCATCGCATCGACACTGGCGCCCAACCACCACTGCGGCAACGTCCATATCACGTGTCTCCCGCAGAACGTCGGGTCATTAATGAGTAAGTCGACGATATGCTTCGACGCGACGTTATTCGGCCCTCGGATAGCCCATGGGCGTCTCCCGTAGTTCTCGTTGCGAAGAAGGACGGTTCCGTGCGGTTCTGTGTGGACTACCGACGGCTCAACAAGATCACTCGCAAGGATGTTTATCCGCTACCGCGAATCGACGACGCGATTGACAGCCTGCAAGGAGCTGAATTTTTTTCATCTCTTGATTTGCGCTCAGGGTACTGGCAAGTACCCATGGCGGATGATGCTCGAGTGAAGACAGCCTTTGTCACGCCCGACGGTTTGTACGAGTTCAACGTCATGCCGTTTGGTCTGTTTAATGCGCCCACGACCTTTGAGCGCATGATGGACACTGTTCTGCGCAACTTGAAATAGCACACGTGCTTGTGTTACCTGGACGACGTCGTTGTTCTCGCTCCGGACTTCTCCACGCATCTTCAACGTCTGCAGCATGTTTTGACGCGTTTGCGTGACGCGGGCCTCCAACTTAATCTGAAGACGTGACGATTCGCAGCACGGCAGCTGACAATCCTCAGCTACGTCGTGTCCAGGGACGGAATCCTTCCTGGTCCGGCCAAGCTTCGGGTTGTGGCCGAATTTCCCAAACCTACGTCCGTCAAAGAACTGCGCAGTTTCGTAGGACTGTGTTCGTACTTTCGACGCTTCATACGAAACTTTGCCACCATCATATCGCCGCTGACGAAGCTCCTTGGAAGTAACGGACCCCTTAATTCGTGGTCGTCCGAGTGTGACGACGTGTTCACAAAGCTCCGTCATTTGTTGACGTCTCCTCCCATACTACGCCACTACGATCTTACGGCCCCAACGGAGGTACACACGGATGCCAGCGGTGTAGGCCTCGGCGCTGTCCTTGCGCAGCGCAAACCAGGGTTCCCCAAATATATCGTGGCGTACGCAAGCCGTACGCTTACCAGAGCTGAGACCAATTACACAGTCACGGAAAAAGAGTGCCTGGAGATCATCTGGGCCCTTACAAAGTTTCGACCTTATTTGTATGGTCGCCCATTTGATGTCGTCACCGACCATCATGCACTATGCTGGCTGTCGTCATTGAAGGATCCCTCAGGCCATCTCGCCCGCTGGGCACTTCGCCTACAAGACTACGACATCTGCGTGCTGTACCGCAACGGACGCCAGCATGCTGACGCCGACGCCCTCTCACGCTCTCCCTTGCCTGACGACAATGCCCCCTGCTCAGTATCTCACATAGCTGTTGCTTCAATCGACATTCACACCATCGCTACCGAACAGCGCAAGGATAAATGGATCACCTCACTGATCGACTTGCTCACTGATCCGTCAGCAACACCATCTACTCGCGCGTTGCGTCATCAAGCCCACCATTTCGCCGTTCGTGACGGCCTACTGCACCGACGCAATTACAACGCCGACTGCCGCCAGTGGCTACTAGTGATACCCCGCAGTCTGCGTTCTGAAATATACGAGGCCTTCCACTCTGACCCGCAATGTGCACACTCTGGGGTATCCAAAACTTACCACCGCATTCGACAACGATACTTCTGGCGAAGGATGTACCGCTACATGCAGAAGTTCGTTCGCTCCTGCCTCGATTGCCAACGCCGAGAACCTGCAACGCACGTGTCACCAACAGGTCTACAACCATTACCTTGCCCTAACCGTCCGTTTAGGCACGTGGGCATCAATTTGTGTGGACCACTTCCTCTGACTTCGGCTGGTAACCGCTGGGCCATCGTCGCTGTTGACCATCTAACGCGATACGCCGAAACCGCCGCCCTCCCAGCGGCTACAGCGCGCGATGTTGCCTCCTTCCTACTACACCGATTCATACTGCATCACTGTCCACCCCAAGAGCTTCTCAGCGATCGAGGCCGTGTCCTCTTGTCGGAAGTCGTGGAAGCCATTCTCAAAGGCTTACCACCCGCAGACGAATGGCCTAACCGAACTCTTTAACCGCACGCTTGGCGACATGCTGTCAATGTACGTCGCCGCCGATCACAGCAATTGGGATGCCATTCTGCCCTTCGTCACCTACGCCTATAACACCGCCCCTCAGAGCACTACTGGTTTTTCACCCTTCTTCTTACTGTACGAAGGCACCTGTCGCACACCATCGACACGATACTTCCATGCAAACTGGATCCATCTGAGTGTGCACCTATTTCTGACACAGCCAGGCTTGCTGAAGAGTGTCGCGAGCCTGCCAAGACATTTACGATGCAGGAACAAGTGCTGCAGAAGAGTATTCGCGATGGCACCACCACTTCTGAGCCCATGTTCCTCCCTGGATCGTTCGTGTGGCTCTCGGTCCCTACCACTACAAGTGGCCTCTCATCAAAACTCCTGCCGAAATACGAAGGCCCCTACCGGGTCGTCGAGCGCACGTCCCCCATCAACACTTGATCGAACCCATCGAACCAGCTTCGGACAAGCGCCGCCAAGGGCGCGACATAGTAAACGTGGAGCGCCTCAAGGCCTACTATGACCCACTCATAGTGACGAGCTGTTAGGTCGCCGGACGGCTCCCTTTTCGTACTCGGGGCAATTGGGGCGAACCAATTGGTACTGTTTAACGGTTGCGCTCTCCAGCGGCTCCTAGTGGGTCGTTCTCTTCTAAACGCCGCTCGCTCTCGGAGCCCGTGCTTTGGCCTTGACTGTTGCCATAGTGCATTGTCATGGAGTTCCGTCCAATAAACAGCTTATATATATATACATACAGCTATATATATATATATACATACATACATACATACATACATACAGGGTGTTTCAAGAAATGTGGCCAACCTTCTCAAAAAATCAGGAAATTGCGATATTTGCTCGGGGCTTTCATTGTTGCTTTTTCTGTAGCGGCAGGAATCTTAAAGTAGTTAAGGACATCATTTAGGACAGTATAATTAAGAAAGTTACATTAATTAACTTTTTAATAGTGGAGTTAGGTGATTGTGTCAAATGGGAGAATTGAAGTTCTTCATGCGAGGAACCCATCCGAGCTTTGAGATTTCAAAAAAGCGTCCTTTAGTAATTGTTGTGGCGTAATGAAATTCAACCAAATGCAACGGCTTTCAACAGCAAAAGCCATCGAATTCGGTTGAATTTCATTATTTCGTAATTATTACTAGAGGCTGCTTTTTCGAAATCTCAATATTGGGATGGGTTTCTGGCATGAAGAACTTCAGTTCCCCAATTGGACACAGTCACCTAACTCTGCTAATTAAAAAAGTTAATTAATTTAACTTTCTTAATTACTGTATCAAGTCATGTCTCTAACAATCTTGTCTCTAACAAGTCATGTCTCTAACAGTCATTCACTCATTTTGGACGTCTCAGAAGAATGTGGCAGTTGCGTTCTTCCATGTTTCTGTTTAGGTTTCGCCATTGAATTTGGTTGAATTTCATTACTTCGTAATTATTACTAGAAGCCACTTTTTCGAAATCTCAAAGTTGGGTTGGGTTTCTGGCATGAAGAACTTCAATTCTCCCCTTTGACACACCACCTAAACTCCACTAATTAAAAAGTTAACTAATTTAACTTTTTAATTACAGTCCCAATAATTTCTTTAACCATCTTAAAATCCCTGCCACTACAGAAAAATCAATTCTGAAGGCAGCAATCAAATATCTCATTTCCCTGATTTTTTGGGAAGGTTGGACACGTTTCTTGAAACACCCTATATATAGGGTGTGTCCAGATAAGATCGAACACGAGGTCCCGGTCACCATTCCCGATTGTGATGAAATTTACTGTCGGTCTAGGCATTACACCCAGAACAATGGTTTTGCAGTTAGTTTTGCGGAAAAAAATTTTGTTCGCCTGAAAAAAAATATATACAACTTTTGGCCGCAAAAAACGCTTTTCCGCTAATTTCGCGATTTCTGAATTTTGAGCGCACCTAGGGAAAAAACGGTGCACTTCTTCGTCACAATATTTATTCCCTTTAAAGAACAAGTGTAATACAATCTTATGAGTCTATTATTTCCCTTGCTTGTCGAAGCACGTTTGAAGAAAAAAATCACGAACTTGGCAAATCGCACAAAATACCTCTATTTCAGGTATCTATTGCTGCAAGCAAGTTAAAGTGAGGATAATGAAAATTGGTACATATTAACTTTGATACTTTTGCTCTCTTTTAAAATAATTTGCGTGGTTTTGTCGCGCTCCGTTTTACTCGATAATTGGGCTGAAACGTAAGTGATTTGCGAAAAACGCCGAACTTTGAAAATGATTTTCTCAAAAAGGCCATTTTTAATTTTTTTTAAAATCCCTCTGATTGAAGTCAAGGACGTCGTCTACCATTGTGCAGAAAAAAACGTTGCATTATTTTGGTTGCTAACAAGTTATAGTGCGTCAAATGTGACCATGCCAGCCGAGCGGCCACATCGTTCGTTATGGGCTGAAACTCGGATATAAGTTGCTAAAAATACTTGTACGTGACAAAATCACAAATAAGCAGCTCCACACCAACAAATGCGCAGCCCGGTGTCATGGTCAAGCAAGCTTTGTCTTGGGATCAGCCGCTTGACAAACCCGCAGCAGTGGCCGCTCGATGCTGCGGGCACTCACATTACACGAGTACCGCTTCGACTGTGGATGAGCTCCGCTTGCGCGCCAAACTACGCTCAGAGGACAAACGAGAGAAGGAATGGATCACTGTGAAAGGTAAAGGCCGTTAAGTGCCAACAAATGTCATAATATGGAACGAAAACTCTGCCGGCAATTTCCCAGTGAGCGCCTTCAATACAGCACGGATGTATTTTTTTTCCCTGCTGTTATGCCCGAAGCCGCATAATATCGTGATAACGCTCGACTTGCGTTGAATATTCTATCTGCGGACGCCCAACAATACAGTATTGTAAAAGCGGTTCTTTAATGAAGTAAAGGACTTGGGCACACTTCTTTTCACAGCCGGCTGACACAAGTGTTCTGGCACGAGATGAACAACTGCAGTTTGAGTTGCTCGACATCAGAAGCATGTATGACAGCTTTCTTTAGATGTCAATGGCTTTCTTTTGTGGCATATGTTGCTCATAGAATGAACCTATGATATTTAGGCCATCTGAAGAGAGAAAGCAACACATGAGGGCACTGCTGGAGGCGCTCACTGGGAAATCGCCGCGGAGTTTTCGTTGCATGCTATGACATTTGTTGGCACTGAACGACCTTTAACTTTCACAGTGATGCATTCCTTCTCTCGTTTGTCCTCTGGGCGTAGTTTGGCGCTCAAGCGGAGCTCATCCGCAGTCGAAGCGGCACTCATGTAATGTCAGCGCCCGCAGCATCGAGCGGCCGCTGCTGCGGGTTTGTCAAGCGGCTGATCGCAAGACAAAGCTTGCTGAACCATGACACCGGGCTGCGCATTTGTTGGTGTGGAGCTGCTGATTTGTGATTATGTCACGTACAAGTATTTTTAGCAACTTATATCCGAGTTTCAGCCCATAACGAACGACGCGGCCGCTAGGCTGGCATGGTCAAATTTGACGCACTATAACTTGTTAGCAACCAAAATAATGCAACGTTTCTTTCTGCAGAATGGTAGATGACGTCCTTGACTTCAATCAGAGGGATTTAAAAAAAAAATAAAAATGGCCTTTTTGAGAAAATCATTTTCAAAGTTCGGCGTTTTTGGTAAATCACTTACGTTTCAGCCCAATTATCGTGTAAAACGGAGCGCGATAAAACCACACAAATTATTTTAAAAGAGAGCAAAAGTATCAAAGTTATTCTGTACCGATTTTCATTATCCTCACTTTAACTTGCTTGCAGCAATAAATACCTGAAATAGAGGTATTTTGTGGGATTTGCCAAGTTTGTGATTTTTTTCTTCAAACGTGCTTCGACAAGCAAGGGAAATAATAGACTCATAAGATTGTATTCCACTTGTTCTTTAAGAGGAATAAATATTGTGACGAAGAAGTGCACCGTTTTTTCCCTAGGTGCGCTCAAAATTCAGAAATCGCGAAATTGGCGGAAAAAAGCGTTTTTTGCGGCCAAAATTTATATATTTTTTTTCAGGCGAACAAAATTTTTTTTTGTAAAACTAACTGCGAAACCATTGTTCTGGGTGTAATACCTAGACCTACAGTAAATTTCATCACAATCGGGAATGGTGACCGGGACCTCGTGTTCGATCTTATCTGGACACACCCTATACAGTAAAAGCTCGTAAATTCGGGTTTCTAGGGACCGAAAAAAAATGTCCGAATTAACCGAATGTCCGAATTATCGAATGGTCGAAATAAACACAATAAATGCAAGAGTTTTTTCAACATACCTTTACTTTACAAAGTAATCGCGGATGCTTGTCTGTTTTCGAGCAGAAATTCGCGCGGGCACAATTTTTCTGAGCCCTTTAAGGTGCTCAGCAGTTCGCGTGCTGTCTGCATTGCCAAAACAAAATCCTCCAAGGACGACGAGGGCCTCCGCGACTTCCTTCACAGTACGAGGGGGCCTGTGTGGCTCATGGTGTGGCTGCACCTCTTCAGGCTCTTCGTTCTTGGATTCGTCGCCATGCATCACTTCCTTGACGATTTGCTCATCAGTCGAGAGCCGGCAGTGGCAACGCCATCAATGCCGATATAATCGTCGAGTGTCACTGCATCAGGCATAACACTTCCGAAATCCTGCCCGTCATTGGCACCGTCGTTCGGCGACACTTCGGCTAGAGTACACTCTACTTCGGCCACTGCGGCATCGCTGGAGTCGGGTACAACAAAGCCACTGTGCCTGAAACAGTTGGCAATGGCGTGCGCAGGCGTGCTCTGCCACACATACGCGAAGAATGCTAACTGCGCTAGGAGACTCACGTCGTATTGTTTGCCGACGTCATGGCACAGGAGCTACTTCTTGCCGGGAGAGCCCATTTTTCAGGGCACGCAAAATTTCTACTTTGGTGGTGAAGTTTTTGGCCTCGTACTTGGACCGCTTCGCCGCAGTTGCCATCGGCGGAGAGTGCGCTCACACGAGAAGTCAGCACAAAAGCACCAGCAACGATCAAGCTAAAGGAGCCGTACTGAATTGTTCCTCGGTAAAACGGCGTTTAACGATGCAGCACACCAACGGGAACAAAGCAACAAAAATGACACCGCGCCAACCACACGCTCCCATCACGGCACTATCCCGCGCGAAGAAAAAGGCGTTCAACAGTCTCAAGTCAAGCCAAGCCGATAATTGATGTCCATGGCGATGCTGAGTTTGAGCTTCACTTTTGTTCCGAATGGTTCTTTTTTCGTTTTCGAGCCTCGCCAGCGGCCTGAAAGTCGCCGAATTATCCGATTTGCGGTCAAATCTGTCCGAAATAACGAGCGCCCAGTCTCATAGAGTGATGCATATATTTACAGGGACCAGATGACGTGTCCGAATTAACCGATTTCCGAATTAACGAGAGTAGAATTAACGAGCTTTTACTGCATACAGTAAAACCTCGGTGATACGATCACAGCTCGTACGAATTTCAAGGTGATACGAATTTTTCTTTGGTCGCGGCCAATGCCCATTAGCCTGTAATGTATTGGAGTACGGTTGTTGCGAACCGGTTTGCACCCCACTACGTTTGATACGAACGTACGCTAGCGCACAGGTACGAACAGGTGCTGCGCGCGCTGTGGCGGAAGACTCGGCAGTCACGCGCAGGCGTGGGCATTCGCGCTGCGCGACCATCAGTGGTGCGTCGTTGCCTCCGAGATAGTTCGCGCGAATCTTGGAGGCCTTTATGCGCCTTCGTGTTTAGATTACAGATGACGGTGACGTCGCGCTTTTTTTTTTAAAGACAATAGTCTTTCTTGGAATACTTAAACGGAGAAATTTTGGTCTGTCTGTCTGTCTTTCTGTTTGTCGGCACGTCACTCGATTCAGATAGTCGACCAAAGTTGAACCACTTACCCAAGGGCCAGCCATCTTGAACGGCTGACTAGGTTCATACTTGTGTACATTGTCAAGCGAAAAGCAAACATTACGCATATCTGAGGCGTAACATCACTAGGTAAGTATTAGGTGGTGTGTTCCTTTAATAGAAAATGCATACATACGTAATTCTAAAGACCCTAGTTTCTTAAGCTGTGCTGAAACTTCCTCCGTGCCCACTGCATGAGCTCATTGTTGTGTTTCGGTTTCGGTTCTGCATTGCACTGTACGAATGCCATGGGGCGCCGCTCTGGCATTCCTGTTTTACCCAGGCGACGTGTAAATAAAAAAATGCCCCCACCTCCCCGAAGGGAATCGTGAGGAAATGCGAATGCATTTCTTGCGCCGAGAGTACACGGCGTAGTAATCGCTTCACTCCATTTATATACACCAATTTCACAAGGAGGCTGCCATTTTTAAAGCGCTCCACCACCGCAGCGCCGTCTATCGTCTGCGACGTAGCGATGCAGAACTATCGGTAAATTAACTATCGATAGTATCGATAGTTTCTTTAAAATTATCGATAGTGTAAACAAACTATCGATAGTACTACTATCGATAAACTATCGATAGTCGAATCGGTAGTACCATTGGTAATATTAGCAGCGATATTACTGCCACGCGTGTTTATTGCTTTAAGGTTAACAGCGCGAAAATAACACACGGCGGACAGGAAAAAGACGAGACAAGCGCTGACTACCAACGGAACTTTTATTGAGAAGAATGCTCTTATATATACCCGGGTGAACAGAAAACAATCGGTAACAGAAGGTGAAAACATAAAGATATGAAATAACTATAGAGGGTTTCACTGTTTACTAACACAGGCCCTGGACCGCTTCCGGTTTCCTGCGCTGGCGTAGCCTAGCAGGATTGGCGGGGAACAAAAGCCTTGGCGAGTAGCCAGTAGAGTTTCAACACTTTTCTCCCTGTGTCTAGCAAAATATTTGAATTAAATATTCTTCTAAGCTACACACAACACTAAAAGAGTTAGTATTTAACTATAAGCGCCTTTCTTTTATGTGAAACTGGAAAAAGAGTATTCCCTTACTCTGACAAATCTTAAAAAAACGCTTTACGCTTCGGTGTTGCAGAATAATAAATGAGGTAACCGGAAGTTCCCTGGGGTACACCACGTGCTCCTGCTATCGCAATCTTGAAACCGTCTATACATCGACTATCACTGAGCCTGCTACGCCGACTCGCTTTGCTTATCTTTGCTTGTGTTTTCACCTTCTGTTACCGATTGTTTTCTGTTCACCCGGGTATATAAGAGCATTCTTCTCAATAAAAAATTCAGTTGGAAGTCAGCGCTTGTCTCGTCTTTTTCCTGTCTGCCGTGTGTTATTTTCGCGCTGTTAACCTTAAGTATGCACAACCAACTAGCCCCAGTTTCAAATGGCCTCGGGAAACAGAAAGTCTCGACTAAACAGAACACGAAACTGCTGGCGCGGACCGATATTTCCTGTGTCGAAACAGGGTTGGGCTGCAGTGCTGCGATTATACAGAACGTTTAGATAAATATCGTTCCATATACTTCATACATGTCTTGCACCTGCGTCACGGCCAGGAATTGTGGGATATCAGTCTGCTATCGCACTAGCTGTGCGCTCTATTTTGGGTTCTCGAACCGCAGCAGTAAAACGACGAAGAGGCAGGAATCGGTGAACACAAAGATCTCTTCCGCCTGCTCATGCACAACCAGGGAGATACTCGCCGAGGTGGTCTAGTGGATATGGCGTTCGAATGCTAATTCGGAGGTCGCGGGATCGAATCCACAACCAACTAGCCCAGTCAGCTACTTTATTGCTTTGTTTTGATGTATTCGGGTTTCACCCACAGACTGTTAGCTGCGTTTGACGCAGGCCGCGCCGCAATGTTTCAGAAGTTTCGCGATTCTTTGACATTTTAAGGTTACACGCCGGACGCGAATATTCAAGTTTATTCGAGAGCTTACGCGAGCAATAGAGATAACACTGGAAGGTTTGATGACTGATGTATAAAAGACGAAGCGTTCCACCGATTGTCAGATTACTCGACGGCCGGCGACTGTTCTCGCTGCAATCAGTGCGCAGCGTGTATCGCTTGTATTCTGACTTTTGATTTTCTGGGCACAAGTTCGACCAAAAAAAGAGCTTCGTATTTCCCAGTCTTGCTGCAGTATTCTTCACCGTCACAACCACGTGACAAACTATCCATAGTGGTGCGAATAACGATGCTGTTGCTGGCTGGCCAAATTGCCAAAATATTTGCGATAGCCTACTATCAGCTTCGCTTCATTTATGAGGAAATTTTTATCGAGAGAAATTATTTGCGCAGTGAAAATGGTGGCATATGTCCATCAATAAATTAATATTTATAAGCAACTAGCTACATCTTACAATTAACAAACTTAGTTCTTGATAATTTTTTATTTTGCATTCATCAAATACAATATAAAATTGAAGCCGCGCAGTTCCACCCGATGTAACGGCTTCCTTTCCGCTACAGCTTAATAGTTTGACTTTATGACCATGTGTCATCGAAGTACTCTGGTGATGAACGCAAGCATGTCAACTTTCTTGCCCTTCAACTTGCTCCTTCGGCTCCACTGTACCACGCGCGCGGGGAGCCAAATTTATTCTGCAATGAGTTCGCGCTGTTGATTTTAAACTATCGATAGTACTTACTATCGATAGCACTATCGATAATATTTTTTACCATCGATAGTTCGATAGTGACTCGGCTATCAATAGTATCGATAGTACCATCGATAGTCCTGCATCACTACTGCGACGTTTCGCCGTCCTTCCGGTGTGTGGGGTTCCGCGGCGGTGTATGCAGCATATGCGCTCGGTTCACAAGGTATTGCTGTTCTTCGCGGTACACGGGCAAAACAGGGCAACGTTTTTCGAGTGTAAAGGCGCTGATAAATAATCGCTAAGCTTTCAGCTTCAAAATGGCGGAAACAGCAAGCAACGGCGGCCCACGAGACGTTCCCGCAGCAGCGCCGACGATGAGAATAATGCCAATGCAGTTCTTAAGCAGCATGTGTAAATTGGTAATTGCTTTGTATGCTTTGTTATAGCTGGCCGGGTGAGGTTCTTGGAATAATCACTATAAAAGAGCGTTAACATTTAGGACAACTGTCGAAGTATAATCAGAGAAACGTAAATGGAGACGAGCGAGCACGTAGGCCATTGTCCGGCTGCGCGCTAGGTGCGCGCATTAGTGTTTAAGATAGCTGCCGGGTTTCCGTGCCGTGATTATTCAAGTGCAACGTAACTCTAATCCCTAACAGACCATTTTGGTTCCACTTGGCACGTCGCAATACAATGTTCACGGAACGACAGGAGCACAAACACCGATGCCTGTGTTTATTCGTGTCGCCGTCGTACCTTGTGGCCTCTGATCCTTGCACAGGATAGGGAACAGAAGTACGACGTGTGAGCTCAAAATTCGGCGTAGAAACAACACCGATGATAAAATAAAAATAAGCCTGTTGCACATCTGGAATCGTAGCATGGCGTAAGTTCGCTTCGGCGCGAGCCGCCACCACTAGCGGTACGCCGAAAGGGCGCTCGTTTTTGGTAACATTATTGTCAATTTGTTTTCTGACGAGTATTTCAGAAGCATTACGACGAGCGCACGTGTCCAGGTAACGACCTGGCTTTAACGAACGTGGGCCGATTATTCACGACACCCAGGCTGCCGCGCGAAAAAAGAAAGTGCGGTTGTCGTAATGCTACCCCAGTTATCGTCACAAAATTGACAAGTCGAGAAAGAACGTGCTCTCGATGAAACATTAGAAACGCGTACCTACGCCAAAGAACACATGTCATGCGGGCCTTTCTGTCATGTAGATTGAAAAGTGCTCATTCAATAATCTCGAAATTGCACGCACTAGGATGGAACGTTTTCTAGCCGCAGGCATTGTAAATCATGTGCTGTAGCATAGAAATCAGAGAGGTTCATGAGAACAACTCTTGGCCAAACATTTTGTGTATTAATCGTCAGCCTTGACATTGGTTCTCTTTGGTGCAGATGATAAAGTGTACCAGCACCCAAGCACAATCACAAGCTGGTGTGGTGACTTGGAGAAATGGCCATAAGTGCAGACACCACATATAATAATATACTATTTGTCGGAGAAGAAGGCGTGCGACCTGAGAGAAGCGAAGTCATTTAAAAACATTGTGCACTTCGCGTGCCTTGGCTCCCAGTCTTTCAGGCTTCCGTAGCTGTTGCCGCAGCCAAACACAGCGCAGTGGTAGCTTGTCGACCTGCTCTTGTCCGACATTTCGATTTGCAGCAGCACAATTGCTTCAGCGCGTCCAAAAATGGAAACACGCTGACCTCTCACGCACCACGCAGTGCAAAACTCGGGAATCCGCACACACCAGCGGCAGCGGTCGGCCGAGGTGGAGAGAGAGAAAGCGGTGAAAATACACCAGTTCGAGGCTACGCTCCTCTTCTCCGTGAAAACGGTCTATATACGTGCGAGCGAGCGAGCGGACGGGAGAGTGGGGCGCAGGGAGGGAGAGAGAGCGAACGGTGAGAGAAGGAGCGGTGAAGCACTGCACCCACCCTCTCCTACAGTCTCTCCACACACGTGGGAGCTCCGCCGAGCTCCCGCGATGCGAGCGCCCTCACACGCCAGAGCGCGCTCCTCCTCTCCACTCACTCTCCGCTACTCCGCCCGCACCACCTGCTCCGGTTGCTAGGGCGAGGATAAGCGCGCGCGCCCGCAGCTGTTGCTATGGGAGAGGGAGTGAGAGCGGGAGAGATAACACCTGCCGGCGCGCGGGACACCGACAGACGCCTGACATGCCCGACTAAGAAATGCATGTGCATTTAAAAGAGTGTGTGGAGAGTACTCGTTGAGTGCGGACGTTTCTTGTGCTTCAGCGCTTCGCGCTAAACCGCGTGTTCGGGCTGGCTGGCGTCCCCGCCGGTTGCGTTGGTCACCGCCGGTCTTCGCCTGCTGCTGCGCCGGGACTACCAGCCCGCAACACAGCACTCATGTTTCCCGTCGTATTGCCAGATGGCGTCCATATCTCACGCAGCGCCTCTTCTATCGTCTTTAGACAACATTTGCAGCGAAGCACGCAGATACGCGGCCAATTTTTTCGACGCGTTGACGTGTGCTCCTGTACTCGATGCAGCAGTGTCTTTGTACTGTGTTAACACGTGCCTGCCACGTCGATGCAAGCCATGTCCCCGCAATCAGACGTTCTATGAAACAAGACTGAAACTTGGGCTGCGGGTCCATCATGAAGTCCCATGAAACGTGCACGAAGACCCCAAGAGACGAAGCGGACGGTCTTGGCAAAAGAGCTTGGCCTCTATCTATCGCGTGCAAAGCGCTTCTTAAGTAACTTTCGCCGCAGGACTTAGATGTCATGCAAAAAGGCGTAGTAAGATTAGGAAGGGGCTACTAGCGGTCACAGGGCACAACACATCTGGTTCATTAATTACACACGCGTGCATGCGCCGTATATTTACTATTACAAGTATGAGCGTTGAGTCGTTGACGTCTAAAAACTTTACTGGCAATCATTCAGAGCTGTTCATGATGTCGCTACGGCCCTACGAAACACTATATCAAAACGTATGCCAACTTTCTTATTAATTTTCCATGTTTTCTGGTGATACGAATTTCGGATGATACGAATATTTTTGGTAACCTCGCGAGATTCGTATCACCGAGGCTTTGCTGTATGTGTATATATATATATAGTGCATCAGTGACACGTTAGTCATAAACCTGAGGCGAACAATCAAGGTGAGCTTGATCTGTTCATATAGTTTGATGAACCATTATTGGGTTTGGCTCACAAACACAGTCTAGAGGGCAATTTAGTGAGCATCGAATATTTGACTCATTGAATCTGTAAGCAGAACTTCAATGCGAAAAGACCTTGTTAGTTTTCAAGTCTTCTTTCTCGCTGTTTTTATTCACTCTGTTGTACATTGCTGCTGACGTGGGTACATGTTCCGGGTAAGTCGGCAGTAAAGACAACATGCATGTGTCCATGCCTGAACTTCCCTCTCAGGATTTACTCTTTCAACAGCGTGAAGTGGCGTTGCGGCAACAAAGGCAGTGTGTCATCGGCTAATATTCCCGGTGAAATTACCTATGCTGATCAGGAAAGCATCGTACACTGAAGAACGTGTTGAATGGATGTTGTTTGCCTCACAAAAATAGTCCTGATATCTTGCATGCCTCTCGATTGCATTATCGCCATGCGCCTGGCAGTTCCAGGTCACAAATGGCATGCACGTGATCAGCGTGAGACAGCATTCTTGATAGGAAGGTGACGAGCGCTGAGAATTCAAGAAAGGAAACGCAAGCTAGCAGCAAAGCAGCCGGTGGTAATCTCTTCGTCGTTTACTATGGCAACGGCACGCAGCCACGCATTGTTGCGCTTCTGCATCTGCTTGCCTACAGTTTCACCGTCTGTTCCGCGCACACCGGTTCCCGCTGCCAGCCCGCGCCAGTCAGCGAAGGGGGTATTTATTCATACCTTATGTATGTTCTTGCATACGTTTATGTGTGTGCATGTATATACACACACAAACCTTACGATTTTCCCCAGGTGGCCCCAGTCGGTCTATGAATTTTCTTCCGAAGTACCGCGGCCCGTACCGTGTGGTCTGCAAGCCTCATACTTGACCTACGCCGTCAAGCCGCTTGAGACTTATTGTAATAAAGCAATGTCGAGGCATGGTCGAGGCATGAGATTGTGCATATAGACCTGCTAAAGCCTCACTGTCACTGTGCAGTGGTCTGCCCGTAATTAGCCAGGGATGGCTCTTTTTCGGAGGGGAAGTAAATGTAATGTAATAGAGCGGGACTACTTGCAGAAGCAGAGAACGCTGCTCCCGTAGAAAAAAAGCGACAATTCGACGATACAAGCTTTGCATTGGTTTTACTATTGCTGCTTACGTTTCTGCGGTCTGTCCTAATAGTGGAGTACTTATTTAAAACGCTTCATTATATTATCAATGGCTGCCCTCATCCTTGCCTTGGTTTCATTGTGTATTGCCTTCTTATGGTGGAGGTGAACTAAAATCGGGCCCAGTGGTTCCTTTTATTCCTTCATTAAGTAATGGGTTGCGTAGTAATAATAAAATGTGAGAAGTTGACTTGCTCCATTTCCAGAAGCAAAACCGAAACTGCAGAAAAGGTTCTGGGTGCAATGCTCCAGCGAGAAAACAAGCAACTAACTCGTCAGTAGTGTTGCACTAGTAATAACAATTGCTGGAGCCCTACGTCCCAAAACCACAATATGTTCATGAGGAGGCGCACCGTAGAGGAGGACTGCGGAAATTTTGACCACTTAGAGTTCGTTACCGTGCATCTAAATCCAAGTACACAAGCCTCTAGCATCTTCGCTCGTTCGTAAATGCTGGAGCTACCATCAAACCTGTGCCCTTTGGGTCAACAGGCGAGCACTGTAACCGGTGTACCACTGCGGCAAACATCAGCAATTCTGAGAGAGACAAAGAAAAAGAAGAAAAAACCGCATTGGGATTTGAACCCGCACCCAATGATTACGCTCGAACAGCCAGCATGTACGATCAACCCATTCAGCCACAGCGCACGGCGCCTGGCACGTGATACGATAGGTATTATAAAGGTACTATGGTCAAACACACGACTGTGTTGTAGAAAACTTCAATTTGGAACGCGTTTTCCTTCACGCAAAACCATGATTGTGGCCTCAAATGAAAGCTTCGTCTTGTACTACTCACATCTCCGACAGATTTGCTGGTTTCCGTCTAGTTTTTGCAGACGGCTCGTTTTTGTCCGGAAAAACAAAGCGTAATTTCGGTAGCTTCCACACGTGCCCATTGTTTAAATTTTAGCAATCGTGGGAACAGAATGTGAAGCCCCAATGTTAACAATGCTGGATTTGTGAAGTGCGGTACAGCTCCTAGAACGTGCCTTTCATAGAAGGTTTGGAAGTTGCGCCTCTACGATTTTTTATCGCTGAAAAATGACCTTGTCCCAAAGAAAACGTGAGAGCTTCCAGCAGTGGCCGCTAGAAGCGCTGATCATCCAGTGTCCCTGAAACCTGGGTATGTTCTCATTCATAAAAAGCCGTTAGTCCTCTTGGGGTGGCTCAATGCCAGATAGCTCGAAGCTAAAGTCGCTCTCTCCAGTTTATCCTTCACCCATTCGGATAACAATGGGCTGAATGTAATCATTTTCTGACGTGTCAAGTCTGAACTTTGCTTCAGGGTTCATTACGTGCCTAATATTGTTCTTCCAGTCTTCCGCTGTAACGTTGCTGATCTTGCCCCTTAATATGCGACTAACAGCGCAAAACAGGACAAGGGACCAGGAAGAAACACAGACGTGTGTTTCTTCCTTGTCCCGTGTCCTGTTTTGCGCTGTTAGCCGTCTCTTACTTATTTCAATTGCGGGTGTGTTCATCTTTCCATTGTTGTCCCTAAAACCCAAGGCTTCATGCAGGCTCGTGCCCAAACGTACACCTGGGTGGATACCTCCACATTCAATCAGAAAGTGCTCAGCCGTTTCCTTATCTTCCCCGCAGCATGTGCGTTGTTCTTCTTCTTTACTGAATCTCGCTTTATAACTGTGCGTTCTAAGGCAACCCGATCTGGCTTCAAACAGTAAAGCGCTTCCCCTTGAATTATTGTAAAATGCCTCCCTCCTTATTTCATCTTTGCCCTTTCGGTAATTACTCAAAGCCGGTTTTTTCTCCATAGCTGCCATCCAGTAAATCCTCTCTGACTTTTCGCTTAACGTTCTTTGTTGACATATTGTTTACACTACCAGCCGTATATTTACTAGTGAACCTCCTTCCCTCGCCTCAAAACCTGCCCATACCATATTGCTCTTTACAGCCTCATTTGTCACCTTCCCGTGAGCACCCAACGCGAGGCGTCCCACAGTCATTTGATTTACATCCATTCCCGATTGCACCTCTGCCCTCATGCACACCACTGAGTTCCCAAAAGTAAGCCCTGGAACTATTACACCTTTCCACAGACCTCCAAGCACCTCATACCTATTGTATCCCCACAATGCTCTGTGCTTCACAATTGCAGCATTCCTCTTTCTTTTTGCTGCCGAGGCTTTTTCCTGTACCTTCATGTACATGTCATCCTCATTTATTCATACTCCGGGGTACTTGTATTCCCTCACCCTCGGTATTTGTTGGCCCTGTATTGACTCCGCCTGATCACAAGGATCATTGAATACCATCAATCCACATTTTGTTACACTAAATCCTAGTCCTAGAGCTTCACCTTCCCTTCTGCATATATCTGCCAGCTGCTGTATATCATTTCGACTGTCAGCAAATGAGACGATATCGTCAGCATAAAATAATCATGGAAGCTTCTGCTCAATCATCATGCCACCCTGTTTGTGTGACAGATTAAAACCAATGTTGCTACCTACTAGCGCTTTTTCCATACTCACCATGTACAGCATGAATAACAGCGGGGACAAAGGACATCCCTGTCTCAGCCCTTTGCTAATATCAACGTTCTCTTTGCTACAAACTCCTTCCCATTCTATGCAAACTGTATTTTCTCGGTATATCTCCCTCAAAAGCTGTATACAGTCGTCGCCTGTGCCCATTTCTTTCACTATATCCCACAAAATTTCCTGATTAACGTTGTCGTACGCACCAGTGATGTCTAGAAAAGCCACGTACAAGGGTCTATTTTCTATTTTAGATATTTCTATACACTGAGTGAGAACAAACAGGTGATCGTCTAACCGCCTGTCGACTCGAAATTCATTCTGGAGTTCTCCCAAAATATCGTTATGTTCTGCCTACATTTCTACTTTCATTTTTACTGCTTGCATCGCCAACCTGTATAGCACCGATGTAATGGTTAGTGGTCTATACGAGCGAATCTTGTCCTTTTCTCCCTTGCCTTTATAGATTAAGTTCATTCTACTTTTTCGCCAACTGTCCGGTATTTGCCTGTCCTGTAAACCTTTTTCTACGGCTTTCAGCAGTGCTTCTTTAGTGTTATGCCCTAGTTCGCTAATGAGGCTAACGGGAATCCCATCTAAACCCGCGGCAGTGCGCTTTGGAAATTTTCCTTCGGCCTTTTTACAGTTGAGATTCTCCAGTACTAGCTTTTCCTGGGTTGCTCTCTCCGCCACACTTTTACTCACCGGGGAAATCCCCTGGACGCTCTTTTCAAACAAATTGGCTGTTACTTTTCGGATGTAACCTAGCGCTTCGTACCCTTCCAATTGATTTCCTCCTTCATCTACAATATGTTGTTGCATTGTGACAGACTTCCTACCTAGTGGCTTTATGTGTCTCCAAAATATCCTAGTTGCGGCCTCCTTTTTTTTCGTGAATCTCTGTCACCCAGCATTCACTTTCACCTTTAATTTTTGCCTCGACCATTTTCTGTACAATGGATTTTTTCTCTAAATATATTTCCCATGTTTTGTTGACTTCGTCCTGTGGCCGCTTCTCCTTTTTTGCCCTGCCCTTCTATGCTCCCGTGATGCTCCACGCCGCTTCCTGATCGCTTCCCGGATTTTCTTGTTCCCCGAACTTTTTGGCTACCTCTTTCCTTTCCAGCGAGTAGTTTTCTTCTCTCTCCCTATCTCTTTCGTCATTCGGTGTAACAGCTCACTATGCTCCCAGTCCTTGCCTGGTATTTTGCCCACTTCTTCCTCGAGTGTTGTGGCTATATTTATTAATTGTTTGTCATTTAAATACGAGGTGCCAGACCTTGATTCCATGCTCTTATTTCCAGTTTTATATCCCATTTGTAATGTTATTTATTTATGATCACTACCCAAGCTTTTAATCCCTTCCTCGTCTATTCTCATTTCTCTCAGTTTGTGGTAAATTCCTTCAGTCATGAGACAATAATCGGTACTTCATTGCTTGTTTCCGACTTCCCATGTGATCTGGCCATCACATTTAGGCCCCGTGTTAACTACCTCCAGACTATGTTGCTCGCAGAGATCTAGTAATAACTTCCCATTTGTGTCTGAATATCCGTCAAGGTCATGTATGTGGGCATTCATGTCCCCTAGAAGGATGATTTTGGCCCCATTACCAAATTCCTGAATATCCGCACTCATGCAATCCACTATCTCCCGATCCTTTTCTCTGCAGTTATTTCCCGTCCACAAGTAGGTCACCCCTAGCCACGTTTCCTTTCCACCTACTGTGCTCAAAACCCAGAGGTGCTCTGAACACGTCTGTTTCACTCTTACCCAATTAACGCCACGGTGAATTAGCAATCCTACACCCCCACCTTTCCTTTCTGATATGATCCTGTTGCACCCTTCCCAAACATAATTTTCAATATGTGGTGGCTCTTCCAAGTATCTAAGGTGTGTTGCTGTAACTGCATAAACGCCTATCTGTTATTTGTTTAACTGCTCCTCAATCTCTAACCATTTTGCCTTTTTTCTGCCACCCTGCATGTTTATGTAACTAATTGCAACACGCCCCCTCTCCCTTTTTCCTTTACCTTTTTTCTGGTTTTTCGCAATACTACCTCTCAAAAAGTCCTGGTTGTTTTCCCTGTTACTAGCTACCCCGGACTTCGAAGGGCCCGCATGCCCCCCAAAAAAAGCTACTGCGCGTCCTGCCAGTCGCCAGCCCACCTCATGACCAAGCCTCTTATGGAAGTGAATTCTGTCTCTTTGGACACCGCCCCACTTGTGCACCTCCCTGTTTATATCCACTACCTCGAAACCCTTCTCTCGTCTAATTCGCCATATCTCTTTGTTTACGTCGACAACCGCTCTTTGCAAGTTGCCTTTGCGCACTGGTACTTCCGCTACTGTTTCTTTTGTTTCTACAGCGATATCTTGTGGGAAGCTGTGGAACTAAGTCACGGGCTCAAAAAAAAAAAAAACTAGAGCTCCGACGCCAGGAATCAAACCGATGACGATGCGGTAATGTTGCGCTTCGAACGTGAGCGATTAACTCACTCTGCCACGGATGACGCCTTGTCGCTGGTGATAAGGAAGGGTTTATCAATATACCACAAGCATTTGAAGGACCGCATTTCAAAAAAACGCGTTAGAGAACAATGTTATGCCAATTGCGAAAAGTTGAGAATGGCTTCAATCGAAAGCTGAGTGTCAGAACTACATGTGATGTACTGACCAATAATATAACTTGCTTAGTTTTACCACAGTGAGTGTTTTTGTCTCGAAAAACAGGCCACATTTTTCGTCATTTCCATAGACTCCCATTGTACAATCTTTAACTGCTCTGGGAACAAAATTGACGCTTACTGCAACATGATCGCTGCAGTTTTCTCGTGCGTTTAGGTTCCCAGAAGCGCTTTGTGGTCTGCGTTTTTCAACATTCAACCTCTGTGCTTAATTTTTTGGGAAAAACTCGATAGTTCCTTTGCAAACGCGCTAGCTCCGCGCCGCACCCGCCAGGGGCGCTGGCTGTTATGTGTCCACAAAAGCTGAATATGTTAGAAGGATTGATTGTTGGGTGAGTTGGTAATTCATGATGAAAGCAAATACCGCGAAAAAACGTAAGACAAGACGAAGCGCTTGTGCTTGTGCTGTAGCCTTCTTCGTCTTGTCTTACGTTTTTTCGCGCTATTTGCTTTCATCTGAATATTTTCCCGTGCAGAATATCGCGCTGTTACCATTTCATAATGCAAAACCAACTAGCCCAAAGCTTCACTTTACTAAGGTTAAATGGAAGAGGAAAGAATGATACCTGAGGAGCCCGATACTGAAGCTACAACAATCCATCGACAAATACTAAGACGAGCTCAAGCAACTCACAACAGGCTGCGCCATCTTTCACGCCTATCACATTGGCTCAAGTTGAGTCGGCACTACTTTATACTTGAACGGTAACGTCTGTTCAGCCCCGCCACGGTGGTCTAGTGGTTATGGCGCTCGACTGCTGACCCGAAGGTCGCGGGATCAAATCCCGGCCGTGGCGGCTGCATTTTCGATGGAGGCGAAAATGTTTGAGGCCCGTGTACTTAGATTTAGGTGCACGTTAAAGAACCCCAGGTGGTCGAAATTTCCGGAGCCCTCCACTACGGCGTCTCTCATAATCATATCTTGGTTTTGGGACGTTAAACCCCAGATATTATTATTATTATTAGGTAACGTCTGTTCACACACACTGGTCAGTGTTGCACGAAGCGCGCGGCATATGCAGCTGTTTCTGTTTGTTTTTCGTACCACCACGAGTTAACTGGTTTAAGCTCTGAAATGGTGGAATCACTTGGCATACTTCCTCTTTTTCTGGCACCAGCTGTTGCTTCCTCCCGGTGGCAACAAATGTAATTCTCAAAAGCTTTACGCAGGGAACAGGTGATCACGTATATCCCTGGAAGCAGTCTAGTAACATTTCGTGCTATTTAGTGCATTAACTCCAGGCTTGCATATAGTGCGCTACACCAGTAAATGATAGCACACATTGGGGAACATTAAGCGCCCCAGCTTTCAGTATTAGCTCCTGGCAAATACTGCTTTCGAAAATCGACTTTCAGACAGTCAATAACCGACTCTCAGTCAAGTGAATATAACGGTGACAAAACAGTTTTCCGCGCATCACTGGCATGCACTCTCTGGTATCGGGCTAGCAGACGACGCGCGAGCATCTCGATCAAATAGCCGCGAAAGACACATGCCTTCGAAATGGGCTGGCTGCCCAGAACGACAAGTGCTTCATGATTCCCGTTAACAAGTTTTCGTTATACTTTAAACAACGCAACTACAGCCGAAAACTGAACCATATAGCAGTTTCGAATGCAGCCACGGCATTCGTTTCCGCGAGCGACGACGGGTCTACTACGGTGGCGGCGCCCGGCGGCTAAAAGCCGCACTAACGCCGACGGTCGGTTCCCATTGCGCTACGTTCCTTCGCCCAGGCACAGAAAGATAGAGGCACTGCCCTGGAACACCACTTTGCAGCACTCCTCCTAACACCAACCTAGCCATGAGAATATGCTTAGGAATGCTCTGAAACATTTTTCTGCATTTTGCTTGGAAGTATTCGATAAATGTTCTATTCTACTCGCACTCCAGTTTTCAGTATTCGAGTTTGCTTGGCATCCAGAATATTGCCATTCACACAGCTCTAGTGATAACACTAGAACAGTGGTTCTCAGCCATGGAGGTTTCGGGGACCCCTTGTGGACCGATGGAACTGATGAAGGAAGCTCCTTGCAGTGAGGGAAAAGATCTTAGCACAAAATGCAGCTTGAAATAGGTGCCTTTTATTTCTCCCTGGCAAACAGTGGTCAAACTAAAAGGCCGTGCCAATTCGATCTCAACAGCTTGTCAATAAGTTGTGCACTCTGCAGCCACATTCAACCGGTGTCGGGCTATGTTTGCTCTTGAAATATGCAAGCCTAGAAAATGTATGCCCACCAGCACGTCGTCGAAAGCTGCAACAAAAAGCTTTACAACCATCTCATGAAGAGCAGCTAACATAAGTCACCTTCGCTGCAATGACAAAATGTTATGCAGAGAAGCATATTAAAAATTAGAAGGGGCTGTGTCACGGGACATACTGTGCCTCCAAAATATGCGTTTTTTTTTCTTTGCTCTTTTTTCGAGGGTGGGTTTTGAGGACCCCCAGAAATGGCTTCACGCAACCCCTGGGGTCCATGGAGCCCCATTCGAGAACCACTGCACTATAATGCACTGTGACGCATCTGTAAAAGCTGATGAAATTCGTTGCCAATCAAATTACCGATGTCCGATGACTGTGGTTGCCGCTATCAGTGTGTATTTCTTGCACTTTGACTGTTCGTTTCCTGAGTACAAGTTCGTCCAATAAAGAGTCTTGTCTTTAACAGCCCGACCGCCGCCTCGTTCACTGTCACAACCATGCGTCAGTATTGAGGTTCGACTCTATTGCCCTGCTGTGGTTTCTAGGGCGTTCGTCCCACGCCTTTTTCTTCGGGGGGTAACACTAGGTTTGCCCTCCTTCCGCAGCGGCAGCAGCCATGGCCAAGGCAGCCGAGGCATCGCACAACTCGGCCTACTACAACCCAGCCAACCCAGGTTCCATGTATGTGCCGGCCCCTCCGCCATCCTTTGACCAGGCCAGTGCCAGTGCACCACCGGTGAGCTTGAGTTTGGCTCAACAGTCATGGCTTGGACATGTCATGCATGTTACGACTTCAAGCAATCTCTAGTTGTTTCCTCCCTGCCCAGTCACGCTCTGTTTTGGTTCATATGTTTCTGACATAACTTCTCATCCTGCTTGAACATCAGGAATATTGAACTCATCCTGCTTGAACTTGAGGAAGATTGGGTTCACCCACAGAACTTATGAAAGCTAACCATATTGAACCACTCGAGATGAGAAGACACAAAAAGAGTGGATTTTCTTAAACTGCTCTACACGAACAATTCACCACTAGACTCATCTCTATATCTCTCACCCCTATTAACCAGACCCACATGCCACCATAGACAAGATGCATCAACACCTTACTTCGTGAGAACGAACATATTTAAGAATTCTTTTTTTCCCTCGTACTATAACCAAATGGAATTGTATAATCGAATCAACATCATAATCCTTATTATTATTGATTTGTTTTATATAGCGTTTTGCCAAACATATTGACTCTATTTCTCTAATATTGTTTTTATTTCCTTTGTTCTTTCCAACTTTTTGCCAAACGTGTTCATTGTTGTACCATTTTATTGCCCTCCGTGCTTGGACTACGTGTCCGCAGTATTTGATAAATATAAATAAATAAATAATAAAAGTTGCTGTGTTACACTGTACATCACAGCAACTTGCAGTACAAGTGGAGAAGGTATATCTCATGTTAGGCATACTGCACATTATACCGTAAAGTTACCCCTGAAACTAACTGCTCTTTGATCCAAAACAACTTGTGTGCGATACACGCATGGTGTGAGCGATGGGAAATGAAACTGAATCTTAAGAAAATGGTGTGCATGAGGTTCTCCAGAGAAAGAAAGTTCAGGTGGATTTGAATACAGAATAAATTGCTCTCCAGTAAAAATGGCATTTGAATACAAATACCTAGGCTTTTGCTTTTGCCCTTTTCATCATGGAATTGGCACGTGCATTGTACCGTAGGTAAAGCTTGTCTGAGGTTGGGATTTTTACGACGAAATACACGTGCATTTCTGCCGTGAACCCAGGAGTTATTACATAGAGTATACGCAAGATCAGTGCTGGAATACGTGTGCTGTGTGTGGGACCTTTCAACAGCATCTAACAAAGAAAGATTAGAAAAAGTTCAGCCCATGCTGGCAAGGTATGTGTTAAATGTACCCATGTATAACAGACAGTTTTGTGCAACGGAATCTAAGGTGATACTAAAATGGAAGCCTCTGCAGCATCGAAGAGCGTCATTTAGACTGAAGCTATTACACAGCACATGTTATGTTCATACTTGGAACTCCTCACGACGTATACATTAACCGGCCTCACTACACATCAGCACACAACAATCACAAACACAAGATCAAAAATTGAAGAGCAGTACATGGTCTTTGAGCAGCTCTTCTTCACTAAACATAATGCGTACCCCTATTTTACCTGCAATATTTTTCACTTGACGCCTGGGCTCTCTGGCAACCAACCATATTATTGTGAATCTTTTTCTTGTAATTTCAGGAGGGACCACCGCCACCGTACTCCGAGGGTTCCAAGAAGACCAACTGAGGACAGGCAGCGCTGGGCCTCCTCCCGTGCACAGTAGCCCCCCTTTCTCCTTTGCCTGGATTAGTCTCTAACCTGTCTGCAAGTGCAGGGATGACATTCCCTTTCACACCCATAAAAATGGGGAAATAAACATGTGAGCGGAGAACACTTTATCTCTTGTTAATGTGCAGGGCAAAAGACGCTTGCGTATAGTACTCCAGTTCTCGCCAAGTTCACTGTGGTGTTTGGCATCATACGTTGCACGACTGACAGTGTAGCGTGTAGTCTGTTGAAGTGGTTCTGGTCATGTTTACAGATTATACTTGGCTGTATGGTTTTATGTAATAAAGATGTTTATGATAGTTTGACTGGACACATATTCTTTGTCTTTTGCTTCATATTGCCACCTGGTCTTAACAGTGAAGACCCAAGTTGGGCTGTTAAAGGAGTAACTCTAAAGATCCTGCGATACATTAGTTTATTCAGCATTATAGTTCCATGGTTGGGGCCGTTGCAAGTTCCCAGTTTGCATGCAAACATTTTGCCTGTGTTTCCTTAATTTTTAATGGACCAGGGGCAAGTAGTGGGATTTGTTCAATTTTTGTGGCACATACATTTCTGCCCGCACACGACGGGCAGTCATGCCATGTACAGCTTCCCTGTAAATATATTTCTTGAGCGACAAGGGATGCGATGCGGGCTTGTTGGTCTTCAGCAGGTTTCTTTGTAGGGCCCTGTGTGCCTTTAATTTGGCCCCTCTTGTATGTGTGCTTGAATGATTCCGAGTCTGCACGACGTCACAGATCACCAAAATTGTGACGTCGCCATGGCGTCACATCACGTGACGTTACACGTTACGTCATCACATGGCATCGCCATTTGGTGAAAGGTGGGCTGGGTCGATCACGGCCCACCTTTCACGAAAAAGAAGAAATAATGTCCCCTTCGGAACGCTTGTATCTTCGGAACGCTTGTATAAACACTTCCGATGACATCCTCTTGACCAACTCTAGTTGTACAGCTCTTGTTACTGCACACGTAAATATCGCAATGTAGAACATCGTAATTTTGCTGCTTTTCTCCACTCGAGCATTAAGCGGTCTAGTGAAGTCTATACCATGTCGAATGGCCTTGTCTTTGTTATCCTGTCAGCTGGAAGTGGTGCCGTTTCTTGCGTCATTGGTTGGGAATTAAACTTCCTGCACGTGATGCATTTTTTATAACGTATTTTACAATCTGTCGGCCCCGAACAATCCAAAACTTCATCCCTAAATGTGTCAATGTTGATGCAACACCACCGTGCATGGTAACTTGATGCGCATGTAGTACTAAGAGTTCTGAAAATCAACTTTCTCTTGGCAGAACAATGGGATGCTTTTCATCAAAGCTTAAATCACTCCATTGAAGCCTCCCTTCCACTCTTGGACGCCTTGATTGTCTTCGAAGATGTCCATGCTGTAAAGTTTCATCTTGTCGTTTATTCATGTCACTTCGTTTTGTAACGTCTTCTGCTCCTGCTTTAACAGTACCTACTCTGCCTTGTCCAATTCTTCTCCTGTTAGCGAACCTGTTTTCGCTTCTCTTCCTAGATTTCCAATGTATCGCATCACCCACGCTGTAACTCGCAATGCCTTTTTATACGATGCGAACCTGTTTACACAAATTATTTTTTCTTGACTCATGGTGGTATTTAGGCTTGCCACGATCTCTTCGTTGTGTTCATTGTCACCATTGACCGATTCTAGCTTGATGTCATAATCAGGCCTTTGTTTTTCGTTCCTGATCCACGTGGGGCCTTTCCACCATAATTCACTGTTCAGTAAATGTTTCTTCTTCACGCCCCTTGTCATCAAATCTGCAGGATTTTCATCACTTTTAACATAACCCCATTGACTCCCTTTTCACTTGTTCTTGATTTCTGGTGCTTGGTTGTGAACAAACAGATCTTGCGTCTTGCTTGACTTGATCCAGCAAAACACGATTTGAGAGTCAGTCCAGAATTTCACGCTTGCTTTCCTGATGAAATTCTCAGTTATATGACTGACCAATCGGACTGATACTGTGGTGGCCAACAACTCCATTCTTGCCAGTGTAATCTTTTTAATTAGAGCGACTCTACCTTTTGCCATGAGTAAACTGGCTTCATTGCTTCCACCTGAGTATTCTGTTACAAGGTATGCTGGTGCTCCGTACGCCATTGGGCTTGCATCTGAAAAAAACGTGTACAGTTGATGCTTTCACCTCAGCTTGCTTGTAGTCGTAGCACCTGTTAATAGTGAAGTTATCCAGATGCTGAAGCTCCTCTGCCCAATCCTTCCACGCTGATCGGTGCTGGCTTGGTAACGGGTCGTCCCATTTTAGGTTTTCTATCCAAATCTTATGCATCAGCATCTTTGCTCTAACAGAAAATGCTGTCAAAAAACCTAAAGGGTCGTATAGCCTTGCCGTAGCTTGCAAAACCTGACGTTTTGAAAGTTGTCTTGAATGCACGTCCTGTTGCCACGTAGTGTCTAGGAAGCTCAGCACGTCGTCGATGAAATTCCATTTCAATCCCAAAACCTTGATTTGTTCCTCTTTTCTGATTCTTCTATCTAAATCTTTAAATTCTTTAAATTCATTCCTGCACCACGAAAAATGTCTCTTGCTTCTTTGTACAGTTTAGCAGCTGTCGAGTATTCGTTGGCTCCTAGTAAGACGTCGTCGACGTAAATTCCTTTCTGGAGTTGCGCCACAACTGCCTGATATTTTTCTTCGAAGTCATCCAAGTGTCGATGAATTGTGGCCGCTAGAAGAAAGCTACTTGGTGTAGTGCCGAAAGTTACTCTCGTCATCCTCCATGTTATTATCTCCGGGCTTGGCATAAATTTGCTGGGTATTTCTTCCCACCACAGAAATCTCAGTGTCTCTCGGTCATTTTCTTTTATCGCTATCTGCAGGAACGCTTTTTCCACATCTAATGACATGGCAATCCTGTGTTGTCGAAAGTTCATTAGCAAAGTTGTGATGTCGGTGTTAAGGTTTGGCCCATTTTCCAAGTTGTCATTCAATGATTCCCCTGGGTTCTGACTTGACGATGCATCACATACGATCTGTATCTTTGTCGTTGTTCTTTCTTTCTTGATCACAGCCTTATGCGGCATATAATAGACAAATTTGTTCTGTATGTCTGATCCGGCAGCTTCTTCGACGTTTTCTGCTATTTCTTTCTAGAAGTATTCTCGGAAAGCTTTGTCGTAGGCTTAAAGGTCATCGCAATCCTTCCATAATTTCTTTGTAACCTGCATAAGCCTCTTCTCTGCAATTGCCTTGTTGTCACCCAGTGTTAGGTTTTTCTTTCATGGCAGCCACACTTGACACCTTCCTGCCTTGAACTCCATTGTTTCTCTGACGTACTGCATCACACGGTCATTGCTTGGCTTTGTCATGAGTTTTTCCGTGATTCCCATGCTTTCCAAATCCCAGAACTTCTGCAGTTCATCGACAATCGTGTCAGAATTGGCGCTGACTTTGAGGACCATAACCGTTGATTTCAGTGGAACAAAACGATCTACAGGGCTTTGAACCATCCATCCCAACATCGTTTCTACTGCCATTACTTTCGGCTGTATCTCGCGAATGCGACCAGTGACTACCGTCCAGTAATAATCTGCTCCAATTAATATGGAAGTTTCGAGATTTTCGCCGCCATTGCCCGCCTTCTTACTGTCATCAGCGAAAGAAATTCCTAAAGATCTTGCTGTTTCTTGTACCGCCAAAGGATGGTAGCACATCACAGGATATCACTTCTATCTCGAGCGCCTCAGTAGTGATGTGTTCGGATGTAGGGTCCTTCTTCACATTCACTTCGACGACTTTCAAATCGAGTTCCACCTTTCCTCCTCCAAACGATCCAACGGTGATTCTTTCAGATCTTTTCACTTTGCACCCTAGTTTTCTCGACAATCTTTTGAGGATGAATGTCCTCTGGCTCCCATTGTCCAGCATAATCCATGTGTATCACCCGCTTTCTTCTCCCTCCGTCCATGGAAAGGCTGTCTGCAGTAGTATGCACTTGCGCTCACCAGACTTGTGCGTGCATGTTGCAAGACTTGCTGACGTCTGCCTGATTAAGTTGGGCGCTTGTACGTACGTGTCCACCACTGCTGCTTGACTGTTGAGCTGACGTTCCAGATGTTCGTAGTCGACACGTGGATGTCGCGTGCCTTCCCGTGCATGTCTTGCAGCGTACGTTGGCGCGGCATATCTTCGCCGTATGGTAAGGTCTAGTGCATATGAAACAACTTCGCTCCCGCTGCAAGGCTTCTTTCTTCTGGTCCATCGTTATGCTTGTTCTGCAGTCTTCCGTGTAATGTCCAGTCAGCTCACAGAAAATGCATTTTTTCATCGAGGTGCTTTGAAGCGCACATCTTCTTGTCCCTCTCGTACTACGTGGTGACTGGTCCTCGGCTTGTTTCCCCTCACGTGTTTCTTCTCTGCTGCGTATATAGATGTTTAAGAACTCGACAATTCCTTTCACACACGCGTGCTCTCTCTTGAAGTTGAGTCCGACGCCGTCGTTGCTGGACTGTTGTCTGCGCCTTTCTCTATTTCTTTCATCTTCATCTCAATCCTCATGTCCACCGGTAGCACAGATTTCACGACAGGCATTATCACTCTGGCATAACTGTCCATTTCCATGCCTAACGACTGCAATGCTCGTGTATTTACTTGCAATTTTTGGAATAGTTTCTTCAATCCGTCCACATCTCTGGAACTCTTCACTGCTTCTACATTTGCTAGCTCTTTTATGTATGTCTTTCTTAAATTGTCTTGTTGCCCGAACGTTTCTTTCAGAAGGTCAACTGCATGATCGTAGTTCTCATCAGAGAACTTTAAACTTTCTACATATTAGAGAAGCAGCCTCTCCGCTGTGTGACGCCAGGAGGTAATTAAATTTCTGACCGTTCGGCATGTTCGATCTGTTGTGCACCAATGTCTCGAACTGATGCCAAAACCTAGGCCACGCTGTTTTTTCCCATCAAACTTGACCATTTCAAGACATGGCAACTTAACAATGTCCGAGGTGTGGTTAGTACCTTGCACTGTTCTCGCCTGGTCTGTCACTATTCTTGTTAGTTGCGTCGCTCGCTCCAACTCTCGTAATCGCTTCGTCGTTTCTGCGATGATCTTCATCTCATAATGCAAAACTCTTTCAAATTCTGCCTCCACGTATTCCTCTTCGATGAGCGATTCAATCTGTTCGTTAACTTGGTTCAACGCCTGTGACACGCTCTTCATCTGGTTTAGAAGCATCATTAATTGTGCTCGATCGGCGTCTTCTATCTTTTTATCAATTTCGATTGTAAGTGTCGTTACATTTGCTCAAAGCGTCTTCTGCTTCTTCAATAGGACTTCTCTATTCATGCTTAAAATCGTGTTGAAAGGGCCCTTGCCTGTGTAGCTGCGTTGCCAACGGTCATCTGTCGTGGTCCTTCCCGTGACGGTTCGATGTTGAGCCAGACGCCGCTGGTCCGTTCTTCAACCCGTTGTTGCGAAGTGGGCTGAAGTCTTCGCGTCTGTCTTTAAGTATCCTGGTCACGGAACTAAAGGACCAGAGAGACCGCAGAACCGATACGTCTTCGGTTTATTGCTGTCAGAACGAGCAAAAAAAAAATATGTGTATAGAGCGTCTCCCTGGCCACCTCTTCTTCCTCGTCGCCAGCTCCATCTTCAATCTGTTTTCTACAACAGATACTGATACCCCATCTGCCAAACGGACACAAGATACCCATATGATATGTGGGATGGCATCTAAGATGCATGTGTTTTCCTTGCTGCCCAGCCCTGTCCCAGTGGAGCCTGCTGGCCGATATACCGAAGACACT